>NW_027186304.1:78842048-78845579 GCF_028583685.1 Petaurus breviceps papuanus | reverse complement strand
TCTCTCTCTCTCTCTCTCTCTCTCTCTCTCTCTCTCTCTCTCTCTCTTTCCCTCTCTATGTATATGTGTATATATAAATATGCATGTATATATTTATTTTCTCATCAACTACTATGGATTAAGCTTTCATCTATAAATAAGATACTTAACCAGCCCTTATCTTTCCTTAATTCTTGCCCCACATCTTCATCTGAATATCCTGTAGATATCTCAAACTTGATATAACCAAAGATAAGATGGATTATATTTTTCTTTAAGCCTACTTCCCCTTATGACTTCCCTATTTCTTTTGAAGGAATCATGATTCTGATGACCTAAATTCACTTCCTAGCAATCACTCTAAGTCCTTTGCTCTACCACATCCAATCAATTGCTTCATCTTATCAATTCTACTTCTCCAACATTTCTTGACTCCCTTTTTCCCCCATGGACACTACAACCACAAATTCAGGTCTTCATTACTTCTCATATAGACTATGGCAATAGCTTACTATTGATTTTTTAAAAAGCACTCACCTTGAGCCTCTCACCTTCATCAGCCTTTTCAGAGATGCCAATATTGCCAGGATATTCCTAAAGTATAGATAGGAACATTTTGCTCCTCTGCTTATGAATTTTCAGTGCCTCTTATTTCCTCTAGAATGAAATGCAAACTGATCTGCCTAGCACCCTTGCATTCTGACTCCGACCTAGCTTTCCTGACTGAGTATACATTACTCCTCCTCATGTATTCTCCCTTCCAAACAAACTAAGATACTCGCTCTTTTCTATTCACAATAGTCTAACTCCTGTGTTCTGGTGCCTTTCACAGGCTTTCAAATATGCCTTAATACTCTCTATACCCTCATTGCTTGGAACCCCTAGCTTCTTTAAAAGCTCAGATTAGATGTTATCCTTAGTTTCTAATGTCTCTTCCTAGCACCCTTGGAAATTATACACACATACATACATATATGTATATATACATATAATATATTTTAATGTATATATTTGTGTATATGTGCGCGCGCACACACACACACACACACACACACACACACACACACATATATATATATATATATATATATATATATATATATACACACATAGATTCATATAATTGGAAAATTGGAAAGGGCCTTAGCAGTCACTTAGTTCAAATGATTTATGAAAAGAATACCTACTGTGGATTATTATTGATCATTTACTGATATTGTTTGAACCTAACTTTATGTCACCAGACATTGTTTGAGCCCAGAATATTGCCCTGATCTCACTAACTCTTTAGGAATGCTGGAGAAGGCTACAAGGCATTTGGGGTTGTCCTGGATCCACCGAAAACATTCTTGGTTTTTGTCCCTACACCCAGGTCTTGTCTTTGGTCCACTCAAAGCTTGTTTTTTGGGGGTTCCCCAAAATAAACTAACTTACCTGTTGGTATACACTTCAAGTTTCCCTTCTCTTTGAGACTACTTCATGCCCATATAAGGTCAATCAAGCAAATGTCATTGTGCCTTTTTCTGTATTCCATATAGTGTACACCTTCCAGAACCTGAGGAGAGAGAGCCATACTTTCTTTCTAGCTTGCTCTTCTCTACCAAATAACCTAATAAATTTCTTTCTAAAATTATTTTTCGGTTTTGATGTCTGTTCTCATGAACAACACCAGCATGGCACATGATAAGTGGTACTTTTATACTTATTCATCTGTGAACACACTTTCTTCCTTCAGTAGAATGCTTCTTGGGGGTTGGGACTATTTCATTTTTGTATTTATATTCCAAGTGCCTATCACAGGGCAGGCACCTAATAAGTACTTGTTCAATTTAATTGAATATTCAAACAAGCAACTGATGCTTCCAAAATGGGAAATGAAAAACCTTTGATAGTCATTATTACTATTCCTTATAGAGGTTTAACCAATGTGAAGTAATTACTATAACTAGGAGGTCAAGTGAACTGAGAAATTTCCCTAGCATCAAAAACTAGATATCTTGTTGCTGTATAGAAACATGACAGTGAAGAGCAATGCTGTTTCAGAAAATAAACTCAGGGCGGCCAAGTAGCACAGCGAGTAAGAGCACCGGCTCCAGTGTTGAGAAGACCTGGAGTTCGAATCCCAGGCTCAGACACTTAGCACCCACCCAGAAACACCTGGCCGTGTAACCTTGAGCAAGTTACTTAACCCCAATTGCTTAGGGGCGGCCAGGTGGCTCAGCGAGTAAGAGCACCGGCTCCAGTGTCGGGATGACCTGGATCAAATCTGGGCTCAGATACTCAGCACCACACCCAGAAATAACTGGCCGTGTAACCTTGAGCAAGTTACTTAACCCTGATTGCTTTAAAAAAAAAAAAGAAAAGAAACTCAATTGTAAAGTGCTACAAGGAAGAATGGTAGGATATTATAGACAGTATCATCTCAAAAAATAATTGATAGTGGAAAGGAAAATGAATCTGCAAAAAATTTGACATGAATCTAACTAAAACAGATGATCCCAGAAGAATTTATAGATGAAACTGGAAGGAATCAGAACACACAGGCAATAAAATGAATAGCTCTACCAATATTTCTGTATCAAGCTTTTTTTTTCCACTAAAGAGAGTGGACTCTTTTTGGACTTTAATAGCTCCAGTCTCTGACTTTCTCTTTAAGGAAGAAGAAATAGTACCTACAAAAGGAAGTTAGAATAATGAGCTAGACCAGATAAAATACACAAGAAATATTGCAGATGCAACACAATTTTGAAACCACTGAGAAATCAGTATACAAGGTGACTAAAAGATGGAAACATATTGAGTAATTAGAAAAATCATGGATAGTATTGTTGCCAGAAAAGAGTTATCAGGAAGTTATTAGCTAGTTTGGCAGGACTGTGGAGTAAATGGAGGAGAGTAATGCTTGTTAAGTCTGGAAAGGTGGGATATAGCCAGGTTAAGAAAAGATTTAAATGTAAATATTTGATCCTTAAGCTAATAGGAAACCACTGGAATATATTGACAATGGAAGTAATATGTTCAAACCTACACTTTAGGAAAAAGCAGTTTAGTGGTTGTATAGAAAATAGAATAGACTTCACATATATAATTGATATCATATTGTTTGCTTTCCCAAGCAGTGGGGGAGGGGTAGAAGGAGGGAAGAGAATATGAAACTCAAAATTTTTTAAAAGAATGTTAAAAATTTTTACATCATTGTGAAATATTTAATGAAATAAAAATATATTTTTATGGGGTTGTGAACCTGAGTGACTAGAAGAATAGTGGTGACCTCAGAAGGAATAAGGAAGTTCAGAAGGGTAGCTCTTGGGAAAGATAATGAGTTCTATGTTGGACATGTTAAGTTTAAGATGCATAGAGGATATGCAGTTTGAAAGTTCCAATAATTAAATGATGGTGTATAGCTCAGGAGTTTAGGAGATGAGAGTTGCTTTATAGATGTAGATATAGATACATACCTGCACATCTCTCTCTACTATATCTCTATCTATCTATCTATCTATCTATCTATCTATCTATCTATCTATCTATCTATCTATCTATCTATCTATC
>NW_027186304.1:78822748-78842038 GCF_028583685.1 Petaurus breviceps papuanus | reverse complement strand
ATCTATCTATCTATCTATCTATCTATCTATCTATCTATCTATCTATCATCTATCACCTGCGCAGAGATGCTAATTCAAATAGGAGCTGATCACTGAGACAATATGCAGAGAGAGAAAAGAAGAGAACCCAGGACAGAGCCCTTGGTAGATCCAATGTTAGGGAGTATGATAAGAAGGATGATCCCACAGTGACTCAAAAGAAGCCGTCAAATGGATAGGAGAACCAATAAAGAGCAGTACCAGACTCAAAGAAAATCAAAACAAGAACCCAGAGAGGAGACAATATCCAGGAGGAGCAGGGAGTCAACAATGTTAAATGCTATGTAAAGGTTGAAAAGAAGGACTGAAAAACCCATTAGACCTGGCAATAAAAAGATCACTGGAATCTGTGGAAACAGAGGCTCCAGTTGAATGATGACATCAGACAGATTGCAGAATGAGATGAAAGGAAAAAGATGCAGTGAGCATAGAAAGATTTTTCAGGGAGATTGGTTGAGAAAGAGGAAAGATAAAAAATAATGTCAAGAGCATACATTAGAATCTAGGGAGGAATTTTAAAGAATAGGGGAAACTATTTGTAGGCATTTGGTTGGAAAGGATAAATCAGCAGGATTAGAAAACAGAGATGGAATCAACTGGCCAGAATCAGAATGAAGATCTAGAATACTAGTATTAAGGCAACTCAAATAAAAGATTTATGTCTGCACAAATAACTTGCTGAATTTGTTACACTCATGGGCCTGAGAGTGTCCGGGTTTCATGGAGTTCAATCTCATTTTCCAGATATCTCTAATGGACCAACACTGTGAGAGGCAATGGGTCACCTCTGAAATCTCATGAATGAACAGCAGTTGGGTTAGGAAAAACTTTTGACAAATATACATTGTTATTCTAAGCCTGCATTTAGATCTACATCCATTTCTTTGTTCTCCTTGTATTATTATTTTTATTGCATTACAATCTGTAAAGAATATGTTTAATATTCCATTATTTCCTTGTGATTTCCGTGTACCATAGAACATGATTTATTTTTCTAAAAGTATTACATAATATGTGTGTGTACAATTTATATGTGTATATATGCAAATATATCTCCATTTATATGTTATATATTAGCATAACATATAATTTATGTATATGTATTAAAACATTCGAAAAATACCATGAGTCTTTCAGCTCTAAATTCTTAAAGTTTTTTTGGTTCTGTATTTGTTTTGTTCATATTTCTGTTAATTTTGTCAAATTCTAAGAGAAAAACATTAAAGTCTCCTGATAGCATTATCTGTTTATTTATCTACGATCTATCAATCTATTTACCTTGCTATTCAGTTAACTTATCCTTTATTTAATGAATGTAGATGTAGGCCATTTGGTGCATTGATTCATTGTTTATTGTTTATGAAAGGAGTTCTGAGCCTTTTTTGTGTTATGGACCACTTGGCAGTCTGGTGAAACCTATGGACCCCCTTTTCAGAATAATATTTTTAAACAATTGAAGGGAATTCCAATTTCAGTTTGAGGTTAATGAAGATAAAGATATAATTTTTTTTCCATTTAAGCTAATGAACCCTTTAAAATCTATCCATGGACCTCAAGATAAAAACTTTTGACTTAAGCATAACCATTGCTTCCTTGTTTCGATTAATATTATTAATTTTTATTTTTTGTTCTTCTGAAAGCATAATTATAACTGACTTTTTTAATTCACCTGATACATGGATAAATTTCATAACAGGATCTCACTCTGTTTTAGTAGATATATGTATTTTTAGATAAATTTCAGATATTCAACAGACTTTTTAATTCAATAATTCTTAAATTTATTCTTAAATTTTATATTAAATTAAATTATTAAATTTATTCTTAAATTTTGGTGGAATGTGTGTCCATTCACATTTAATATTATGAAGGTCAGGCTTGTGTTTTCCTTAGTGTTTTGTTTTTCCTTTAGTATTGCTTTAAAAATTAAAATTTTAAAAAACCTTTCCTCTTTTAACACTATCTGCAAAGGGTAAGTTTACTGCAACTCATTTTTCAAGGGATTGCATCAATTCCAAACCCTGAGATGTGGCATGGGAATGTAATAATCATTTTAACAAGGTTTGGATTGGTTGCTTGAAGGAGGACAAGTCAGGGGGCTATGTTATTAAAGATCCTATGAGTTATACCTCTTGCCAACTCAGGAAGGGATAAAGCTGTCACAGAATCAGGCTGAAGGGCAGAGTTTTTCTACTTCAGTGGGACTTCTTTAAACATCTCTGGAGAGAGATGTGGAAAGAAAATTAAAGGTGGAAACAGCAGCAAGTAACAGAAACTGCACTAGCCACATTTGGAGGATGTTTTTCATGAGAATTACTATAATCCTTATAGCAGATAGAGATTTCCTCTTCCCCTGACTCACCTTTTGACTTATTAACAGACTCTAGCTAGGAATGACTGAATTATTCCAACAGAGTAAAATCACTGGAACTATAGTGAATTTACTGTACTCTATCTCCTTTTGTTTTATTGCTGCATATGATAAGTGGCATAGTCTGTTACTATTTCTCTGCCATATTAAAATTTTGCATATTTGCATGTTTGCATTTTTTTTCATGATGAATTTCCAGATAAAACTGAGAGGAAGGGATACATGTCCTAAGATTGGACCCTATGGAAATCTATAAATTTGCTTATGCTCCTGTGGGTGGAGTTTAGTGGGTTGGTGTAAAGCCAAGCACAAGCAGCTTTCCAGAGGACTGCTGCTATAAACAGCTTTAAGTTTCTGATCACATAGTATAGTGAACTCTCTATTTATTCAGCAGTAAACTAAAACAAAACATTCACAGAACCCAAAGTACAGCATTCACAACATTATAACATAACAACTTATCACTATAGAGGCCACATAGTTTAAAACAAAAGCTATCATGCAGTAAGTCCTTAACTCAATCATACTTAAGGAGCAAGCCTCCTTAAGGGACACAAAGTACAAAGGTCAGAGTTCTTCACCCCTAGGTAACATTGTCTTAATCTCTCAGTCAAAAAGTCTTCTTTCTTGGTGATTGGAGATCAGTTTCCAATCGTCCTTTACTTAATCATCCTTAAGAGGTACAAGGTACAGAGTACAGAGTTCTCCCACCCCTAGGCCACAGTAAATCATGATCTTCTAAGTCAGCACTAAATACCCAAGGAGAGGTCTTTCATCTTGACTCGAGGCTGGCTCTCAGATTCCATGGTTCCTCTTCCATGGGTCCAGCTCCTATCTGAATCTACCCAATCATCACCTGGATTCACAGGCAGGTAGCTCTCAGCTCCTCTTCCAGCTCCTTTTCCTTATTTTGTGAGGGTCAGATGGTTGAAGTGGTTTGAAGAAAGTGACTAATTCAAAAGATTTACATGAACAATTACTGAGTGAGCAGAACCAGGAGAACACTGTATTCAGTAATGGCAACACTGCATGATGATCAACTATGTTAGACTTAACCTCTTCTCAGCAATAAAGTGATCCAAGATTCCAAAAGACTCATGATGGAAAATGCTACCCACATCCAGAGAAAGAGTTATGGGGTCTAAATGCAGATCGAAGCTTACTATTTTCACTTTGTTTTTGTTTTTTATTTCTCATGGTTTTTTCCTTTTGTTCTAATTCTTCTTTCACAATGTGACTAATGTAGAAATATGTTTAACATGATTGTACATGTATAATCTATATCAGGTTTCTTGCTTTCTTGCAGAAGGGGGAGGGAAGGAAGAGAGAAAAATTTGGAACTCAATCTCTTACAAAAACGAATGTTGAAAAGTATCTTTAGCAGTGGCTAAGTGGAGCAGTAAATAGAGCACTGGCCCTGGAGTCAGGAGGACCTGAGTTCAAATCTGGCCTCAGACATTTAACACTTACTAGCCATGTGACCTTGGGCAAGTCACTTAACCCCAATTGCCCTGCCTTTCACCCTCCCAAAAGCAAAAACAAAAACCAACACCCCATTAAATAAAAATAAAAACTTAAAAGAAATAATTAAAAAAAAGACTCTCTTTACATGTAATTGGAAAAAATAAAATAGTATTATATGGGAGGGAAAAGAAAGTAGGTAATTCACCATTCTGATGGTAACATGATTCATAAATCAAGCCAAGAATACCTAGTTTTTTAAAATCAATATTTCAATGGATCCATGATCTTACAAACCTAGGTATGCCTTTGACCCAACAGTTATGTTCATAACCCATAAACTAAAACTGTCCCCCAAGGATGGAAAACATACAGGTAATTCTTAGAATCAGAATCACAAATTTGAAAGGGCCATCTAGTGAAACACAATTAAAAATTAATTCTACAATATCTCCATAAAACAGTTTCTACCTTAAGGCTTCTTGCAGGAGGGAATCCCTTGTCTCCTAAATCAGTCCCTCTAGTTTTTGAACAGCTCTAGTTATCAGGGAAACTTTAATCTCATGAGTTTCCTATAGCAGATCCTCATATGGCAAGATCTCAAGGCTTCTCACCATCCTGATAGCCCCACTCTCCTAACAATCCATTTTAATCAATGTATGATTTTTGTTTCTAAAAGATATGGCACTCAGAAGCAAAAAAATAATACTTGGATAAGTTAACAAGTGATCTTGCCAGGGTAGCATACAGAGGAATTCACAGATCTTTTGCTTCGCACACTATCAATACAATTTAAGGAAACATTAGCTTTGGGGGCCTGTCACATCACACTGTTGACTCAATTTGAAATTGAAGATCACTAAAATGATCTGACAAAGGATTTCAAGTCCTGTTCTCATGACTGTGATTTCTTCCCTACTGAAAAGATTGGTGCCAAATTAATCTTAATCACAACTCACTCAAAGTTTTGCACCTAGCTGCTACCACAATTCCTACCCTGTGGGATACTGCTAAAGTAGACTCACTCTCAGTTGCCTGGCTTTTCATGGCCTGTATTTTCAGATGAGTCAGATATAAACATTTAAAATTATGCCAGATGGCGTGGCTAGGTGGCGCAGCGAATAGAGCACCGGCCCCAGAGTCAGGAGGACCTGGGTTCGGATCCAGCCTCAGACACTTAATGCACGCACGCACACACACACACACACACACACAAACTAGCCGTGTGACCTTGGGCAAGTCACTTAACCCCAATTTCCCTCCCAAAATCAAAAAATAAAATTATGCCAGAGCATGTTAAATACATGAAACAAATTTTAAACATACATAATAGCAAATTCCTCATAGTACCTGATGTTATAAGGTCCCATAAGTAAGACTCCCCAGAGAAGATGCATCTCTGCCCTTGTACCCTAATGATACTCAATTCCCCGACTTCTCAGTCACAGATCAGAGTTATGGCAACAGCATCTCAGGTTCCCTCAGTTCTCAAGTATTTCAGCACCTGGAAGAACTCAGGTGACCCCAGAGAAACCTTTGCAAGTTTGTACTTATTTCAGGAAAACCTATCAATTCATCCACAAATCCTCACAAACCTTAGAAAATCAGTAAATTTAGGTGTAATTATTTGCATTATAAAATGTTTGCATATTATCAACTCTCCAACTAGGGACAAAGAAATGTGTCAAGAATGCTATGACAGGTGGCTAGGTGGTGCAGTGAGTAAGAGCGCTGGCCCCGGAGTCAGGAGGACCCGGGATTGGTTCTGGCCTCATAACACCCACACAAAAAAACTGGCTGTGTAACCTTGGGCAAGTTACTTAACCCCAATTGCTTTAAAAAAAAAAGAATGCTATGAAAAATAATTTTTGCAAGCAGATACATCAGATATTAAAATCAATGTATCTCTTTTCTTGCCATTTATACCATCTTCTCCTTTCTTCCCCCTCTCCCTACTAGAACCTAGAGGCGACAGCTGGCAAATGTACCCTCCACCTTATTAGTTCACCAAAAGGAAAGGAATAAGAACTATGTATGGCATCCTGTCTTCCAAGGGTTGCCAATCCTAGAACACTGAACTCTATTATCAGATTGATTCAAACAAAGCTATATGGCCACCATTTTTAGCTCACAAACTACTTTGGAGATCAACAGCAGCAACAGTAGCAACAGTAGCAGCAGCAACATTTTCTGAAAAAGATTATTGCCTTAAAACAATATGTCACATATTTGCGAAGCCAAATTGGACAAGGAAATCCCAAAATTTAGTTCAGAGACATTCTTGATGTTGGCATTCAGTCATTTAAGTCATACCTGACTCTTTGTGACCCCATTTGTTTTTTTTTTTTTTTTTTGGCAAAGGTACTTGAGTGGATTGCCATTTCCTTCTCCAGCTCATTTTACAAGTAAGGAAATTGAGGCAAACAGGGCTAAGCAACTGTCCCAAGGTCACACAGCTAGTAAGTGTCTGAGGTCAGATTTGAAGTCGGGTCTTCCTGACTCCAGGTGCATTGCTCTAGCCTTTGTGCTACATAGCTGCATTCTGAAAGAAAAATTATTTTCATCAGAGATGGGATTTTTAGCTGCATATAATAATATATGCAATACTCTCTTATTTTGTCATCTCACTGATAAAGATGATGTTAATATCAGGGCGGCTAGATGGTGCAGTGAATAGAGCACTGGCCCTGGAGTCAGGAGGACCTCAGTTCAAATTCGGCTTCAGACACAACACAAAAACCTAGCTGTGTGACCTTGGGTAAGTCACTTAACCTCAATTGCCCTACCTTCTCCCTCTAAAAAAAGCAAAAAAAAAATTATGTCAATATTAATAGCAACAGCTCACATTTTCACATGGTTTTCAGGTTTATGAAGTATTTTCCTCACAGTCATCCTATGAGGTACTACAATCAAGATATGCTAAGTGTTAACTATGCAATTTACACCTAATGACTACACAGTGAGTAGACTAAGTTTTTGAGGAAAGAAAAGTTGAAAGTCTCATCAGACTCAAATGGTTCATTTTTCAACTTACTAAAGAAATTCGAGTTAAAATTAACAATATATGATTAATATATTATTATGAACAATAGAGATATTGGTCAAAAATAGAGATCTTTTCAGTGTGTAGCTCCTATAATATTGTTTTCATTAAACCAAAATGTGCTAGTTTAACCTGTTACTAAATGTTGTAGCCTTTCTAAAGTTCTGAAATAGACAGAAGGCTGTTGCATACATTTTTTCCCAAATTCAGCTGAAAAATTCGATTTCATTCATAAATAATAGCCATATTCCAATCAGCCAGCTAGAGTTTTTGCTATATACTGCCCTCCAGTGGATTTCTGTCTGAAATAAAACATGAAAATTAGATGAGAATAGCTTTGTATATATCCATTTAGTCTATTATACAAAATGTGTTGCATACTCCCAAAATGCAGTATCATTAATGATTTCTTGAAAAAATATTATTCTGATGGTTAAATCAATTGATGTAACCAGGTAAATTGGAATGATTAATTTTGCTTAAAGTTTACTCATCCTTATTGCTTTAAATCAAGAATTCTTAACCTAGTGGGGTGGCTATGTGGCATAGTGAATAGAGCATCAACCCTGGAGTCAGGAGGACCTGAGTTCAAATCCAGCCCCAGACACTTACTAGCCATGTGACCTTGGGCAAGTCACTTAGCCGCAGTTGCCCTGCCCTTCCCACTCCAAACAGCAAAATTAATTAATTAATTTAATAAAAAAAGAATTCTTAACCTAGGATCCATGATCCATCAATGGCTTTCAGGTTTATATGGGCTATAAATTTGGATAAGGAAAAGAATCACATTTATTTTCATTGACCCCTAAATGAAATGTGTCACTTCCTTCAATTATTTAAAAACATTATTCTAAGAATGGGTTCATAGGCTTCGCCAGACTGCCAAAGGGGTCCATGACACATACACAATGGTTAAGAACTCTTCTTTAGACAGTTTTGACTCATTTGTAGGACACAAAGTGATAGAGGAAGAGCCCCAGGTTTTGAAATAGAAACCTTAAATTTAAATCCTGGGCAAAACACAAATTTTATGGAATTCTTGTTTCTTCATATTTAAAATGCAGACGGTGGCTTTGAAGTCATCTAAAGTCTCTTCCAGTTTCTATGTTTTTGATAGTTCTTAGTTAGGGGGATGTCTATCCAAAGCAAATGAAGACTTCCCCCATAGAAGTGGGAAGATGAGAATAATTTGTTCCAACAGTCATGAAGGCAGCTGAAGCAGGTGCTACAGAGTACTTAGAGCTTGGTTAGACATTGAAGATGCCAAGATCATCCACCATATCCTGGGATATCACTCATCATCTTGACTTTTATCCTGCCACTGGACTTTCATGATTCTGGAAGAGACAGTAAGGCTAATGACTTTGTATAACTCTGCCTCACTTAATTCCAACTCATGCACAAGTCAAGACAGCATCCATCATCCACTATTTTATCCCAATATCATGATGTTACTGGTCATCTTTGAAGACAAAGAATGAACAACATCAATGGATCTTGTACATGATGTTGAATAAATACTTTCCTATACTCCATTGCAAAAAGGGGACCAACTTAGTCTTTGCATTGCATGCTTCATCAGAAGATCTCAAAGGGCTTTTGTAAACATTGCTGTGACACCTATTAGGCAACAAGGGGCAACTATTATTCTTTTTACAAATTGAAGGAATAAGATTTTGTAGAGGGAATATATCCATAGGTTAGGAAGTTGGTCTAGATCAGAGATATCAAACAAGTACCTTCATCATTCCAAGTGCTTCCAGAATCAGACTGAAATGTAATTAGGAAATATTTAACAAAATAATTTAAAAATACAACAAAACATAGATAATGTGAATATGTTGTTTTCTAAATCAAATGCACCCTTAGGATCCTTGTGTATGCTGGCCCTATTTCAATTTGAGCTTGATACCAATGGACAAGATGATTTCTATAGCCCCTTTTAATTCTCAAATTCTATAGTACTACAAGTCATTGGTGGGTAAATTTTTTTGGAATAAACCTTTGAATGTTTAATTTATGCTTCCTTAAACTTCTATATATCATTGGTCTGAGATGCTAGTGAACTATGAGTCTAAGATGTTAAAAGAATTTTTCTTATCTTTCAGTATTTCTTTGATTTTTTTTTGAAATTTTACTTTTTCTACATTGTAATAAATCCTGTAATCTTGGAACAATATTTTAAGGTGTTCTTGATGATTTTACAGTAGTTGTCATCATACCATATGGCCACCATTCTTTCTCTGGTTGTCTCTGACACATATCACAGAGTAAAAAATGTCATGGGGGATTGTGAATCTCAGACCCCAAATCGGGATTTGATATGTGAGAGATTTGTTCAAAACAGGAACTGAAACTGATATTAACCAAATAACAAGATTTTCTTAGGTAACTACCTAGTTTAAAGAAAGTAAATGATGAAAAGTACATTTTCTAAAAGGTGATTATGGATTTCTTCTTTTTAAACGAGATTCAAAGACAGCTGACCGACTCAGTCATCTCAAATAAACATGTCAAGTATTAAATCATCCTATAGAGACCGATCTTTCTTTCCATCTAGTAAATGGCATCATTAGAAGAAGGATTTAAGGGGTGGAGCCAAGATGGCACAGTAAAAGCAGGGACTAGCTTGTTCTCTCCCCAAAACCCCTTCAAATACCTGTAAAAAATGACTCTAAACAAGTTCTAGAGCAGCAGAACCCACAAAAAGACCAAGTGAAACAAATTTCCAGCCAAGACAACCTGGATGGTTGACAGGAAAGGTCTGTTGTGCTAGGCTGAGAGAGGAGCACAGTCCATGGTGGGTTGCACCAGCACAGACCTATGCCCAGCACTCAGAGCAGATCTCAGGGGACTGAATCACTGGCAGCTGAGGTGGTTTCCAGATAGCTCAACCCAAAAACACCAAAGACAACTTAGAAGGCCAGTGGGAAAGGTATATCAGACCTGGGTGAGAGAAGAGGGAAGACCAGTTCCAGCTTCAGTGCAGCCTTAGGGTGGTGGCAGCAGTGGCAGCAATGACTGATTCCACAGCTCTCAGTTCACAGATGGTAAGGTGATTGAACAACTGATCAGAAAAAGATTACAGGTATCTCTTTGCTAGCACTCAGGCAAAAATATGTTGCTTTGCCTATACTTGGATCTGGGTTGTAGTTCGGAGTGGCAATCCTGGAGTGAGGAGGAGCACTGGCATACCAGACCTTGTGGCAGCAGTGGAGAGGGAGCCCTCCTCACAGTTCCAGGCAAGAAAAGAGTGCTTATGGTCACTCACTGACCAGAACACAAGCCAGAAGATGAGTAAACACCTCTTTTCAGGTCATACCACCTTGGAAGAATTGAAAATTTACAGGTCCCTAGAAGTATCTTGGAAAACAACTGCACAAAACCCCTGAATCTTGGGACAGCACACCCTCCACACTGGAAGCAAAGCCCTAACCAAAGAATTAAAAAGTCAAGTAATTGGCAGGGAAAATGAGCAAACAGGGAAGAAAATAAGACTATAGAATCTTATTTTGGTGACAAGGAAGAGCAAAAGACACAATCAGAAGAAGACAACAAAGTCAAAGCTACTACATTCAAAGCCTCCAAGAAAAATATGAATTGTTCTGAGGTCATGGAAGAGCTCAAAAACGATTTTGAAAATCAAGTAAGAGAAGTAGAGGAAAATTGGAAAGAGAAATGAGAGTAAAGCAAGAAAATTATGAAAAAAATGAGTCAACAGATTGGTAAAGGAGACTCCCAAAATACTAGAAAATAACACCTTTAAAAATAGAGTAAATCAAAAGCAAAACAGGTCTAAAAAGCCAATGAGGAAAAGAGTGCCTCAAATTAGTCAAATGGAAAAGGAGGTCCAAAACCTCACTGAAGAAAATAATTCCTTAACAATTAGAATGGAACAAATGAAAGCTAATGACTCCATGAGAAATCAAGAATTATAAAACAAAACCAAAAGAATGAATAAATAGAAGACAACATAAAATATCTCACTGGAAAAACAACTGACCTGGAAAATAGATCCAGGAGAGATAATTTTAAAATTATTGGATTACCTGAAAGCCATGATCAAAACAAGAGCCTGGACATCATCTTTCAAGAAATTACCCAAGAAACCTGACCTGATATTCTAGAACAAGAGGGTAAAATAGAAATGGAAAGAATCCACTGATCACCTCCTGAAAAAGATCCAAAAAGGAAACCTCCCAGGAATATTATAACCAAATTCCAGAGTTCTCAGTTCAAGGAGAAAATATTGGAAACAGCCAGAAAGAAACAATTCAAATTATCATGGAAATGCAATCAGGATAACATAAGATGTAGCAGTTTCTACATTAAAGGATTGGAATATGATATTTCAGAGGTCAAAAGAGCTAGGATTAAAACCAAGAATCACCTACCTAGCAAAACTGAATGTAATCAGTGTGTGTGTGTGTGTGTGTGTGTGTGTGTGTTTTGGGGGGGGGGGATTGATATTCAATGATGCAGAGGAATTTAATGCATTCTTGAGAAGCCAGAGCTAAATAGACAAATTAACTTTTAAATACAAAACTCAAGAGAAGCATGAAAAAGTAAATAGGAAAGAGAAATTATAAGAGACTTATGAAAGTTGAACTTTTTATATTCTTACATGGAAAGATGACATTTGTAACTCATGAGACCTTTCTCAGTATTAGGGTAGTTAGAGGGAAGATAGAGATAGATAGATAGATAGATAGATAGATAGATAGATAGATAGATAGATAGATAGATAGATAGATAGATAGATAGATAGATAGATAGATAGACGGATGGATGGATGGATGGATGGATGGATGGATGGATGGATGGATAGATGGATGGATGGCACAGGGTGAGTTGAATATGAAGGGATAATATCAAAAAATAAAATTAAGGGGTGAGAGAGGAATATACTGGGAGAAGGAGAAAGGGAGAGGTAGGATGGGTAAATTATCTTACATAAAAGAGAAAAGAAAAGGCTTTTACAGTGGAGGGGAAAGGGGAAGGAGGTGAGGGAGAATAAATAAACCTTACTCTCATTGGATTTGACTTAAGGAAGGATTAAATACAAATTCAATTGGGTATGGAAATCTGGAAAATAGGGGGGAAGGGGATAAGAGAGGGGAAGGCAATAGAAGGGAGGACCGATTGTAGAAGGAGATAATTAGAAGTAAACACTTTTGAGGAAGGACAGGGTCAAAGAAGAGAATAGAATAAATAGGGGGCATGATAGGATGGAGGGAAATATAGTTAGTCTTTCACAACATGACTATTATGGAAGTGTTTTGCATGACTACACATGTATAACCTATATCAAATTGCTTGCCCTCTCAATGGGAGTGGGTGAGGAGAGAAAAAGGGAGAGAATTTGGAGCTCAAAGTTTTAAAAAACTTATGTTAAATATTGTTTTTATATACAACTGGGAAAATTTATGCATAGGCAATGGGATATAGAAATCTAGTTTACCCTCCAGGAAAGTAGAAAGGGAAAGGGATAAGAGAAGGGGGGGGGATAGAAGGGAGGGCATATTGGGAGGAGGGGTAATCAGAATGCATGGTGTCTTGGGGTTGGGGGGAGAAATGGGGAGAAAATTTAGAACTCAAAATCTTGTGGAAATGAATGTTGAAAACTAAAATAAATAAATTGGAAAAAAGAAAAACAAACAATAAGAGGATTAAAAATATTATTCCATTAATAACCTACAAACAGGTTATTAGACAAAAAAATACTAGAGCTTTCAATAAAATTCTGAAACATTAACCTTTCAGAGCAAGCTATTTTAGTTTGATTTGACTACATTTCTGCTTCTATGAATTATTTTACCATCAGTATTTTTCTCCAGCATTTATAGAAATGAATGTATAAAAATTGTCCTATCATACTCTGAAAATAAATGACCAAAGAGTTACAGAGGTTATGCACCAACTGTCAACTGTGAAAAATAAAATAAACCAATATAACACCAAAGAGCTTACAGAGTTTATAAGCAAAAAAACCTTTATTCTGTTGGAGGAGGGAAATGATACAGGTGCTAATATCTCCTCTAGGAGGAGGTCCAAGGCAGAGAGACTATGTCTTGATACATATAGTTGTGGCTAGACAAATAACTGAGCAGGAAGATATAGTCATAACAGTGAGGGGGTAACAGCAACAATGAGAGGAGTTTGCCTATTAGAAAAAATCTATTTATAGCAGGACTTCACAAACAGAACATAGTTCATATATAGGTACCTGTCCAAGCTCAAGGACCACCAGGGGCTAGCTTGAGCCAGGTCAATTCAGTTGTGGATATTCCATATTTAAAAAGGTTTTCCTGCATTTATGAAGGGTGAGAGGGGGGACATGTTGAAGAACTTAAAGAAATCTAATATTCTCTCCAAGTACCTTCTTACTCCCCTTTGTATTTGCCTCACATGACGATATTCTTTTTTTCTGGGAAAGTAATCTATCTACTGTAGGTGAATGACTGCCTCTTTTATTAAGTATATAAATTATAATGATAGTAATAGGTCACATTTATATGACACTTCTTGGTTTCCAAAGCACTTTCCTCAAAACAATTCTATGACAAGTGAACAAAAAGAACTATGGCCACCTCAGCAGTCAAGGACTAAGTAACCTGGATTAAAAAAGACTTCCATTTACATAGTCCTTCCCCAGTGAAATGCCCTAGGAAGACAACATACATCTTTACCCTTGCTGATAGATTGATATAAATTCCCAAGACCCCTGCAATAGGAGTCGATGATAACAATTCATCTCTTCTTCCTCTGTCCATTAATGGATGGCACTGTACTTCATGGAAAGTGCACACACATATCATTAGTTCTTCTAATGAGTTATTTTATATTTTCTTCTATTTTTTCATTCTTTAAATTTTGTTTGACTGATTCTTGATGTCTCATAGAGTCATTAGTTTCCACTTGCCCAATTCTAATTTTTAGTGAATTTTTTCCTTTTCTTTCTTTTTTTAACATTTGATTTTAAAACTTTGAATTCCAGATTCTTTCCCTTCCTCCCTCATCACCCACCCTTACTGGGAAGATAAGCAATTCCATATAGGTTGTACATGTGTAGTGGATATATTGTGAAAGACTGACTATATTTCCCTCCATCCTATCCTGCTCCCTCACTTGTTCTACTCTTTACTTTGACCCTGTCCCTTTTGAAAAGTGTGTGCTTCTAACTTCCCTCCCCCCCAACCTGCCCTCTCCTCCATCACGCCCCCTCTCATGCCCTTCCCCCCTACTCTCCTGTAGGACAAGACACCCTGTTTAGTGTGTATGTCATTCCCTCCCTAAGTCAAATTCAATGAGAGTAAGGTTGACCCATTACCTTTTGCGTTCCTGTTCTTCCCCTCCATTGTAACAGTTTCCCCTTGCCTCTTCTGTGTGAGATAATTTACCCCACGCTGTCTCTCCCCATCTCCTCTCATATTCTTCTCTCAATTTCACCTTTTAAGTATCATCCCTTCCTATTCAATTGGTCCTGTGCCCTCTGTCTATGTATACCTGTACACTACATACACACATTCACATATGTATTCATATGCACATATATTCTCCTATGTAAACATATATATGTATGTATACATATATAGACATACATGTGTATATACATGTTTGCATATACATTTATATTCCCTTCAACTACTCTCATACTGAGAAAAGTTTCATAAGTTACAATTATCATTTTTTCCATGTAGGAATATAAATAGTTCAACTTTGATAAATTCCTTATGATTTATTTTCCCTGTTTACCTTCTCATGTTTCTCTTACTTCTTTTATCTGAATGTCAAATTTTCTATTCAACTCTGGTTTTTTCAGCAAGAATGCTTGAAAGTCCTCTATTTCATTGAATGACCATATATTCCTCTGAAACATTCTACTCAGTTTTGCTGGGTAGGTGATTCTTGGTTTTAATCCCAGCTCCATTGACCTCCAGAATATCATATTCCAAGCCCTTTGATCCCTCAATGTAGAAGCTGCTAGATCCTGTGTTATCCTGATTGTGTTTCCACAATATTCAAATTGTTTATTCTTGGCTGCTTGTAATATTTTCTCCTTGATCTGGCAACTCTGGAACCTGGCTATAATATTCTTAGGAGTTTTCTTTTTGGGATCTTTTTCAAGAAGTTATTGGTAGATTCTTTCAACCTCTATTTTGCCCTCTGGTTCTAAAACATCACGGCAGTTTTCCTTGAGAATTTCTTGAAGGATGATTTCTAGGTTCTTTTTTTGATCATGACTTTCAGGTAGTCCAAAAATTTTTAAATTATCTCTCCTAGATCTATTTCCCAGGTCAGTGTTTTTTCCAATGAGATATTTCACATTGCCTTCTACTTTTTCATTTGTTTGGATCTGTTTAATATATCTTGATTTCTCATAAAGTCACTAGCTTCCATTTGCTCTAATCTAATTCTGAAGGAATTATTCTCTTCAGTGAGCTTTTAAGATTCTTTTTCCATAAGGCAAATTTGGCTTTTTAAGGCATTCTTTTCCTCATTGGCTTTTTGAGCCTCTTTTGCCATTTGTTAGTCTATTTTTAAGGTGTTATTTTCTTCAGTCAGGTTATTGACTTGCTTTTTATGATTTTCTTGCATCATTCTCATTTCTCTTCCCAATTTTTCCTCCACTTCTCTTATCTGGTTTTCAAAATCCTTCTTAAGCTCCTCTATGGCCTGTAACCAATTCATATTTTTCTTGGAAGCTTTTGGTACAGGAGTTCTGATTTTGTTGTCTTCCTCCTGTTCCATGTTTTGATCCTTTTTTCCCCCAAAATAGGAATCTAAAGTTGGATTGCTGTGCTTGCTTTGCTTCCTTTGCTTGCTCATGTTGCTACTCAATTACTTGACTTTTGAGCATTTGCCACAGTACATCTCTGCTTCCAGAGAGGAGAGCTTTGTCCCAAATTGCTGGGGTTTTCTTAGCTGCCCAGAGCTATTAGTTGGCTGCCCTCTCTGAAGGCTCCACCAGCTCTGGCACCTGGTCACACACCTCAGGACCTTCACCCTAGACAGCAATTCAGATCCAAGCAGGTTAAAACAAGAGTGATTACCTCTCAGAATGGTTACTTGGTCCCCCTACAATCTGCAGGCCAGGAGCTCTGAAGCAGCCACTCAGTGGCAGCTGCTGCTCCTCAGCCACTTCTCCCTCTGGGGGCAGAGGCAAGACTGCACTCCTGGACCCCCTGTTCCTAAAGTCCACAATGACCTCTCTCTTTGTCTTTGGCATTTATGGGTTGATAATTCTGCAAACTGCCAGAGCTGCTGGTGATCCACTCTCCTGAAATCCCTCCAGCTGCACCTGGTAGGGGCCACTCTGAGGCTAAAACATCGGTCTCACACAGGGCTAGGCTCTGTTCCCAGTGGACCCTTCCTGTCAGGCTGCCTTCAAAGGGAGATTTTTTTCTCTCTGTCACTTTGTGGATTCCGTAGCCCTAAATTTTGTTTAGAGTCATTTTTTATAGGTATTTGAAGTGGTTATGGGGGGAGCACACAGAGTTTTCCTTCTTCTATGCTGCCATATTGGCCCCACACCAATTTTTTTTCTTCAATTAACTTTTGTACCTCCTTTTCTATTTGATCAATTGACTACTTTTTAAGGAGTTGTTTTCTTCAGTGTACTTTTTTTCCCATTTTTTCAATTGGATTTTTAAATTTTACTTTTACCTCTCTTTTTATTATATTAGCTTGACCTACCCATGAGCAACTGGTGTTTTTCCAATTATTTAGAATAAGACTTTATTTGTGTGAAAAGTGTTTTGTAATTGTGTTCATATAGTTCCTTGGTTTGTTTTGGCAGGTAGACTCCCAAATATTTTATAATGTCTACAGTAACTTTAAATAGAATTTCTTTTTCTCTCTTTGCTGTTGGTCTTCGTTAGTGATATATAGAAATTCCAAGGATTTGTGTGGGTTTATTTTATATTCTGCAACTTTGCTAAAGTTATTTATAATTTCAACTAGTTTTTTCACTTGATTGTCTAAGTATATCATCACATCATCTGTGAAGAATGATAACTTTGTTTCTTCTTTGCCTATTCTAATTCCTTCAATTTCTTTTTATTCTCTTATTGCTAAAGCTAACATTTCTAATACTATGTTGAGTAACAGAGGTGATAATAGACAGATTTGTTTCACCCCTGATCTTATTGGAAATGCTTCTAGCTTATCCCCATCACATATAATACTTGCTGAGGATTTTAGGTAGATGATTTATGTCATTGTAATTAAAACTCCATTTATTCATATGCTCTCTAGAGTTTTTAATAAGAATGGGTGTTGTATTTTGTCAAAAGCTTTTTCTGCATCTATTGAGATAATCATATCATTTCTGTTAGTTTTGTTGTTGATATATTCAATTATGCTGATAGTTTTCCTAAAATTGAACCAGCCCTGCATTACTAGTATAAGTCCTGCCTGATCATAATGTATTATTCTCATGATAAGATGCTGTAATTTTTTTGTTAATATTTTATTTAAAAATTTTTCATCTATATTCATTAGGGAAATTGGTCTATAATTTTCTTTCTCTGTTCGCACTCTTCCCAGTCTAGGTATCAATACCATATTTATATCATAAAAAGAATTCAGTAGAACTCTCTTCTGACTGTCTCATTTGACTTTTAAAATCCTTCTTGAGCTGTTCCAAGAAGGATTTTTGGGCTTGAGATCGGTTCATGTTCCTTTATAAGGTTTCAGATGTGGGTATATTGACCATGCTGTCCTCTCCTGAATTTATGTTTTGATCTTTCCTGTCACCAAGATATTTCTCTATGGTCCTTGATTTTTTTTCTTCTTATTCATGTTGTTTGTCTTTTTTTTCTGCCTTTTAAATTTGACCTCTGATTCTGGGGCCCAGAAGGCACTGTGCCACATTTCTTGTGCTGGGGCATGGGGGCCTGGTTACTGGTTCTCTGTGTTGGGGAAGCAGGTGCTGGCAGTTGGATGTTGTAGGTGTCTTGTAGTTTACTTGGTACTGAGCTGGAGGTGGTATGTGCCTGGTGTTGGTGCTTGCCTGCTCCTCCACCCTGGAGCTCAGTATCTCCCTCTGGTCACCTGAGTTAGGGCTTGCTGCTGGCTTTCTGGAATGCCTCCCATCATGTACTGGTCCCCTTCGGCTACAGCAAGAGGGAACTTTTCCCTTAATTCCCCTAACCTCCTGAGCTAAATGTCTGCAATTCCCTATCTTTCTGCTGACTCCACTGTTCTAGAATTTTTCCTGGGGAAATATTCTCTGGGTTTTTCAAGATCAACAAGGGAGGGTGAAAGCAACTTACTGCTTACTCTGTCATCTTTGCTCCTTGAAATTTTCTAATTAGTTCTTTATGAGGGAGGTGTTTTCTCCTTATAACCTCTTCTCTAGGAAAGCTCCCAGAATTAATTATGTAATTCACAAGATTCAATCATCTTTCTTTTTTCTTTCCTTTTTGGAGGGGGGGAAGCAGGACAATTGGGGTTAAGTGACTTGCCCAAGGTCACACAGCTAGTAAGTGTTTAGTGTCTTGGCTGAATTTGAACTCAAGTCCTCCTTACCCCAGGTCTGGTGCTCTATTCACTGTGCCACCTAGCCTCCCCATCTTTCTTCTCCCCTTTTACCTCCTCAGGATCTTTTTTCTTTGATTTCTGTGAGAAGCACTGCTTCCATTATCCCAAAGAACACTTCTTTCTCCCTAAAAATCTGGAGAATAGAGAGACGTTTCTCCATGACTTTTGCCTTCTCTAGTTGAGAAGTCTATTTGCATTTTGTTTACATGTAGTTATTATTTGAATAATTTGTAAGAATAAAGTATACCCCAATATCTTCAAGTTACTGCAATATATACTTTACCCTCAATACTTGCTAAAAATAAAATCCTCAGTTCTCTCAATCTTACTACTAATTTTTCACATCTGCATATTTGCCCCACGTTGTACATGCTTTCCTTATAGGCTTCTACCACCAGATTTTCCTCCTTTCCTTCTAGGATTTTTCCCATTTGTTCCTTTTTTAAAAAAGCATTCATTTATAACATTTATTTTAACTACTAATATTTTATTTTTTCCAATTGCATGTAAAATAATTTTTATATCCATTTAAAAAATAGGGGTTTCCAATTTTTTTTCTCTCTCTTCTCTCCCCCCTGTACAGTTAATGTATTTTTGCTTAATGGGAAGATCTTTCCTATCCATTAATAGGCCTATGTGACTGACTTGAGTCACATGGAAGCCTGAGTCACGTGAATCTGTGGTGGGAGGTGTTTGCTAAACAGGTAGAACAGGAAGGGGTAGAGAAGGAAGGATGGAGCAGATCTCAGAGGAAGTTAGAGCAGTTCAAGCTGAGAGAGAGAGAGAAAGAGAGAGAGAGAGACAGACAGAGAGAGACAGAGAGAGAGAGAGA
>NW_027186304.1:78733308-78822648 GCF_028583685.1 Petaurus breviceps papuanus | reverse complement strand
GAGAGAGAGAGAGAGAGAGAGAGAGAGAGAGAGAGAGAGAGAGGAAGCAGGCAGCAAGATGTGAATGTTCTTTTGTGGGAAGGGCCTAGCAGTGGGAAGGCTTGGGGATGGCAGTGTACCCTGAAGTGTTATTGTGTATAGAATTCTTTGTTGCTATGATAGCTTTGGTTTTCTGGTATTGGGATTCAGTTTTCTGGTATTTGAATAAATCTTTTGGTTCTGTCTTCCATGTGGAGAGTCTATTATATTTTGCAATTCAGAATTACACCAGCATATTCATAGCCACTGTAGAAGCTATGAATATTGCATTGACAGTACACTTGGTGATGAGGATGGGATCACGAAACATCAGACCTCTATTTGGAGTCAGAAGGGCTTTAGGGAGAGAAATAGACATCCCAGTATGGGAAGATTTACCTTATTCCTCTCTGGCAAGAGAATGGGACTCTGTGAAAACTGGGAACTGAGGCTACAGAAGGGAGAATCCAGAGATTTAGAAAGATGTTTGCAAGGAAAACCAATGGAACTGAGGAAAGAACTGGCAGGGGTATAGAGGAGCGGGTGGGCCATGCGTACAAGTTATTGCCTTATGTGTAAAAGCAGAGACTAGCTACTGGAAGAGAAAGCTCAGATGGCAAGGTAGTTGGCTGGTTTGCACGGAAATCTTTTCATGCTGCAGCACTCAGGCTCTCCTTTAAAAGAGCAAGCCAGTCAGGTAGCAGAAGAGAGGGCTATTGTGGATTTGACTCAGAAAAAGAAGAAAAAAATTAACAAAAGGAATGTGCATGCAGCCTTTGCACAGGCTGGGACCCCGGCAATTGCCAAGAGAATGTGTTGGAGGCAAATGAAACAAATTTAGATGAAGAGGCTTTTATGAGTGCTGACATTTGCCCCCATTCTAAGAAGAAAGCAGTAGAATCAGGGGGGCCACACCATGTTTAGGAAAGTAAATGAGGATTTCACTCAGCAGGAGGTCACTGACATATTAAGTCAATTCACCCACAGGATGGAGAAATCATTAATGTCTTTAATGTTGAGAATCAGTGACAAAGGGGCTAGAAGAGTATTGATAGATAACATAGATTACTTGAAATTTATAGGTATTAGTTAGAATCCTGTTGTACAGCAAGCTTTTAGGAATCACCATATGCAAGGAGGTAACAATGCAAGTAATCTGTTAGCTTTAGCTGCAGAAGGATGCAGCAGACAGTATCCCACTGGCTCTATGTGACCCTCGTACTCATTTATAGACAGTATGAGAAAGTTAAAAGAAGAAGCAACTAAGACTGCAATTGTGATGGGAGACTCAAATGTGTATTTTGATACCCCCTTCATAGTGAAGATGGCTCCTCCTGTTTATGAGCACCTAATTCTGACTCTACTAATTGGAAAGATAGGGCACTCTCTTTCAGAGGTGCTGGATAAGATTTTACAGTTAGGTGACTTAAGGGAATGAGGAAAGGATGAATTTCCTTAAGAGAGAAGAAATTGGTCAGCAGATTCAAAGTCAGAATAGATTAACAAGAAAAGAACTGTTTACTGCTCTATTGAGAGCAGGGGTAGATTTTGGAAGAATAGATGGTATTCCAACTAATGAAATATATAAAATGTACTGAGAAAAGGGGTTTAATATTAAATGGAATAAGGAAGAAAGAACTGCCCCTATAAATCCTCCTGAATCCTTGTATCCAAGTTTATCACATCTACAGGGAGAAGAGGAAATTGGCCAAGCCCCAGCTCAGATTAAAGATAAAGAAATACACAGCCAGGATTACAGACCCCACATCAATTTGACCATATATTGGAAAAATGGATCAACCGCTATAACTAGGGCATTAATAGATACTGGGTTAGAAGTTTCCCTTATATATGGGAAACCTGATAAATTCAAACATGGAACTCCTATTACCATCACAGGATTGGGAGGGGCTAAAATAGCCAGAGAAGTCAAACAATAAAAATTGGACAATTACCTAAGAAGGAATATACCATGGTAATTGTACCAATTCCTAAATACATCATTGGAATAGACATATTGAGAGGTATGACTCTAAATTTACCAATTTGCAGTAAGGAAGATAAGAATTAATATAGTTTTAGTGGGTAAAATAAAAATGGACCCAATTACTTTAACTGAACCTTCTGAAGTAATTACTTTAAAGTAGTGTTGTGTGCCAGGTGGGCAAGATGAAATTACCAGTACTATAAAGGAGTATGTTGAGGCAGGAATGTTAGGCCCTACAACCACTCGATGGGATAATCCTGCCTGGCCAGTACAAAAGTCAGATGGGTCATGGAGAATGACAGTGGAGTATAGACAATTGAATAAGGTGACTCCCCCCCTTGCATGCTGGTGTTCCAGATACCATCACCTTAATAGAAAGGATCCAGAAATACGATGAGACTTTGTTATTAATTCAGCTAATGCTTTTTTAACTAACCCAATAGATTCCAAACAATGGGACTAGTTTTTTTCACTTGGCAGGGCAGACAATATACTTTTACCTGCTTTCCACAAGGATATCTGCATAACCCCACTGTTTGTCATAGAATTGTGGCTGAACATTTGGATGAATTAGAGCTACCTGATATACAACTTACCTACTAGATAGATGATATTATGATACAGGGGAAAATTGTAAAAGAAGTGGAGAAGAGTTTGATTATTTTAGTTGAACATATGAAAAGTGAAGGGTGGGAAATTAATCCTGCAAAGATTCAATGGGCCTTCTTAAACCATAAAATTGGGGGTATACAATGGAATAAGGGGCTGTGAGAGATTCTCCTGCAAGTCCAACAAAAGATTCAGGATTTTCCTATCCCTGCCAATAAGAAATAGGCCCCAAAATAATAGGATTATTTGGATATTAGAGGTACCACATTTCGCATCTAGGACAGATTTTGAAAACCTTATATAAAATTGCTAGGAAGAAATCTGAATTTTATTGGGGACTTGAGTATATTAAAGCTTTTGAAGAAGCCAAGGCTGCTATACAATTGGCTATAGATTTATGGCTTATGCAAAATGACCTGGTAGAATTATAAGTAACTCTACAGGATGAATATGCAAATTGGAGTTTATGGCAAAAACAACAAAGCCAAAATGTACCCTTAAGACTTTGGTCTGAGAAACTCCTTTCATCTGGAGTTCAATATACCCCTTTGGAAAAGCAGTTGTTAAAAAAAAAAAAAGCAGTTGTTAGCTGCATATTGGGCTTTGGTAAGGACTGAACAACTAATTCTGGGCAATGAAGTAATATTTAGGCCTGGAATTCTGATTATGGCCTTGTTAATGAGTATCTCAGCTTCTCACAGAATTGGACATGAACAAGAGGCTATCATAACTAAATGAAAATTGTATATTCAAAATAGATCTAAAACAGGCAAAAGTGGAGTTTCTGCTCTCCATGAATCGATAGCAAACTTAGATACTGAGGGAAATGAAAACATCACCTGAACTAAAGCAACAGTTGGTACAATCCTTGGTAAAATGGAGTGAGAGATATGATGGATTAACTGAAGAACAAAAGAAACATGCATGGTTTACTGATGGGACAGCAAAATATTTGGACCACAAAAGACACTGGAAAGTGGCAGTCTATAACCCATGTACTAGGCAGACTTTGGAAAGTACTGGGAAAGGTAGAAGGAGTCAATATGCTGAACTTATGGCAGTACATCAAGCTATCAAAACAGAATAAGGAGGACAGTGTCATATATTCACTGATTCGTGGGTGATAGCTAATGGTTTAGCTACATGGATGCCCATGTGGAAGAATTAAAATTGAGAAATTCATGGCAAACAAGCCTGGGGCAAAGAATTATGGGAAGATATATGAGACATGTCTTTGGTTACTAATCTGTCAGTTTTTCATGTAGAAGCTCACATGGCCTCACCACAGCAGAATGTGAGTACTGATCGACTAGCAAAGATTGCTACTCAACATATTGTCCCTACTTTGACACCAATGTCCAGTACTAGCAAAATGGATCTATCAAATGGCCAGTCATTTAGGGCTCTAGGCCACACATCAGTGAGCACAAGATTGAGGTATTAGTATCTCTCATTCATTATTAAAATAAGTAGCTGAGGAATGTCATATATGTCAGTTGGAAAAGGAATGAACTGTTCCTCAGGTATAAACTGGAGATTTTAGCAAGGGGAAAAGTCCCAGCCCAAATCTGGCAGATAGATCACATTAAACCCCTACCCCAAGATAAAGGATACAAATTTATATGTGTTGTGCTATACTTGTTGTTGACACCTATTCAGGTGTACTAGTGGCTTGTCCTTATAAGAATGCAACCCAGAAAAACACCTGTAAAACTCTAGATATCAAAAGTATAATGGTATCATGGAACCGCAATGCAGATTCAAAATGACAATGGGTCACATTTCAAAGGCAATGAAATGAAGAGATATTGTATATTAAACAACATAGAATGGATATATCATATTCCATATTATCCACAATTATGGATTATTGAAAGAACAGTTAAGGAAGTTAAGTTCTAATAATTCATATAAACATTGGAAGGATAATTTGTTCACTGCTTTATGTAATTTGAATAACAGACCATTGGGAGGAAGTACACCTCTAGACAGAATGATGACCCCAGATCTTCAAATTAGAAAATGACAAACACATAAGATCTCAAGTATTGAATATTGGACTGTGAGGGAAGGTGTCCTAGAATCATATCCAGGAACACCTGGTTTGGCAGGATATGATTTACATTGTTTAGAGGACTTATGGTTGGATAGAAAAGAAATAAGAAAAATCTCTACTGGAATATGTAAGAGAATCCCTAAAAATTATTTTGGATTGATATTACCTAAATCAGGATTAGCAGCTCAAGGAATACATGTATTGACTGGAATAATACATTCTAATTATCAAGAAGAAATTGTGGTATTCCAAATTTTGGGTAAATAACTCATATAGTTTTGTAAAAATGATAGAATAGTTCAAGTGATCTTTACTCCTTGTGAAACAATATCCCTTGTGAAAACTGACCTTCCAAAATAACTATCAAAGGAGGTGAAATGTTTGGTTCTACTGATAGATTAAAATTGGGAGCTAAAGTATGGGTAAAGCAGAAGCCAGACAATGTTTGAAAGGCTGCAGAAATTACAGCACGTGGGAAAGATAATACTGTAATTGTTGATTATTCAGGACAAGATGATTACCAAATTGTACCCTTAACTCATACATTCTACCATGAATGAGGCTTTGATAGTGGGTTTATGGACTCAAAAAGCATGGCTGACCCTATATTTACCCTGCTTCTGGTTATTATCTCCTTGTTTCTTTTTGGCTTTTTGTCTATTAAACTTGCTAGATTTGTTTTCCTACAGGCTTAGTACCCTCACCTGCAGATGCCTGATCACTAAAGCCAGATGTCACCCTGTGTCCACTGTGAAGTGCCACACCTGAACCTGGTGTCAACTAAGCTCCAGATGCCAGCTAAAGAATTGACCTCTCCAGTGGGATCTCTTGGGGAAGGGAGGAAATAGCTATGGAAGAAGAGACCTTCACCTTTACCCCAATATTTCGAGCTCCATTTGTTTGAGGAGAGAGTGATGGGGTGCTTGTGCTCAAGCCTCACCCTGAGATATTGTTTTATGTGTTTATTTTCTGTTTTTCTTGTTATGTTGTTGTATTGTTGTAAAGTTCTGTTGATACTAGCTACCCCTAAACTTTTGTTTTGTGGGAAGGGCATAGGATGGGGAAGGCTTGGGGATGGCAGTGCCCCCTGCAGTGTTATTGTGAATAGATTTCTTTGTTGCTATAATGACTTTGGCTTTCTAGCATTAGGATTCAGCTTTCTGGTATTTGAATAACTGTTTTGGTTCTGTCTTCCATGTGGAGAGTCTGTTATATTTTGCGATTCAGAATTATGCTGGCATATTCATGGTCACTGTAGGAGCCATAGATATCATGTTGGCACTACACCCCCTCACTGAGAAGGCAGGCAACTTGATATATGTTATACACGTGCAGTTATGCAAATCATATTTCTATATTGGTCATAACATTTAAAAATAATCTTGCATTTTGAATTCTTTCCCTCCTTCCAATCCCTCCTCCACCCCAGAAGGTAAGCAATATAAAATGAATCATATATGTGAAATCATGTAAAACATTTCCATAGTAGCCATGTTGGGGGTGGGGGGGAAGAACAATAAAGAAAGTGAAAAAAATTCTATTTCACTCTGCATTCAAACTTCTTCAGTTCTCTCTGGAGGTGGATCACATTTTTCATCATAAGTCCTTTAAAACTCTCTTAGATCACTGTATGAATCAGAGAAAATAAGGATTTCACAGTTGATCATCATTAAATATTGCTTTTGTGTACAATAATATTCTCCTGGCTCTACTCACTTCACTGTGCATTATTTCATATAAATCTTACTGGGGTTGTTTTTTAAAGCATCCTTCTCATCATTTCTTTTTTTAAAGAAGTTTTTTTTTCTCAACTGCATGAAAATATAATTTTAACATCTCTTTAATAATTTTTGAGTTCCAAATTTCTTCCCTCTCTCCTCTCCCTGTTCCTTGAAAAGGTAAGCCACATATAAGCAATTATATATGTGCACTCATGCAAAACATTTCCATATTAACTATGTTACAAAAGACAACTTCTACAGCCAAAAAAAAAAAAAGAAAATTTTAAAAGTGTGATTTGATCTGCATTCAGACTCCTTCAGTTCTTTCTCTGGTGGTATGCCAATTCCATCATAGTACCAAAGACATTCAGAAGCCATAATAATGCTGAGAGCCATAGCATCTTTGAGCCTTCCCACAAATTAATACAAGATCAATATTTACTTACAAGCTTATATGACTCCTTGCCTGAGTGTTCTCTCTCCCACCATCTCTCTGGCTCTGACTCCCAGCTTCCTGTGGGCTCTGCTTCTCTTCAGCAAATTCCTCCCACCACAGGCTCATGTGACTACATTCAGCCTGTGGGGGGGGGGGGGTGGCAGATATTATCTTCACAGCAGGAGAGGTCTTCAAATTCCCCCCTAGGCCTCTTAAGGGAGATCTTCAAATTCCCATTCCCATTACATGTACCTAGACTATTTCACTGATCCACCACTCTATTTCTTAGCCAGTGTCAGAGCATTTGGACGATTATACTTTGCAATACAATTTGAGATTGGGTATTGCTAGGCCACCTTCCTTCACATATTTTTCTCTTGATTTTCTTGATATCAACCTTTTCTTCTTTCAAATGAAATTTTTTATTATATTTTCTAGCTCTATAAAATAATTTTTAGTAGTTTGATTGGTATAGCACTGAATAAATTAATTTAGATAGAATTGTCATTTTTATTGTATTGACTCAGTCTACCCATGAGTAAGGCATATGTCTCCAGTTGTTTAAGTCTGCCTTTATTTACATGAGAAAAATGTTGTAATTATGCTCATTGTGCTCATGTAGCTCCTTGGTCTGTCTTGGTTGGGATACTCTCAAGTATTTTACATTGTCTGCCATGATTTTATTGTCTTTCTATCTTGTCCTAATGGGTTTTGTTAGTAGTATATAGGAATACTGATAATTTATGTGGGTTTATTTTGCTAATTGTTTCTACTACTTTTTTAGTTGATTTTCTAGAATTCTCCAAGCACATTATAGTATAACTTTCGAAGAGTGATTGCTGTGTTTCCTCATCTCATTGCCTATTCTTATTCTTTCATTTTTTTTATCTTATTGCTATAGGGAGCATTTCCAGTACAATAGTGAATAATAGTAATTAGAATGGACATCCTTGTCTAACCCCTAATTTTATTTGGATGGCTTCTAGTTTATATCCATTACAGATAACAGTAGCTCTTGGTTTTAGATAGATACTACTTAGCATTTTAAGAAAGGTTCCATTTGTTCCTTTCCTTTGTTCCTGACTTCACTTAGATTAAATGCTTTTATTTGCATTTCACACATTCTTCCAGTTGCCCTAATCCAAGTTAGCTGCTCACAACTGTGGTCCACAAGGATTTATATAGAAATTTAGTTTTCAACTACTTCTTCCTTCTAACTTTCTCCTCTTTAAAGAGCAAGGGTTACTGAGCTATTCAGACTTTGGTACTATTTCTAATCAACCAACAAGCATTTATTATATTCTATGTATGAGGTACAAAGCTATTTCTGCAGTGTTCTCGAATGGTTCTTTTGAGTTACTGGATCTTACACTAGCCAGCTTCCTTCTCATCACCTCTCTTATTCCCTTCCACACACATGCATGTACAGATTTATCTTAATGAGCAGGAGTTATTAATGTAAGCACCTCTAGCTACTATTCAAATTAGGATCACCTAAAGAAAAGAAATTGTAAGTGACTTTTTTTAAAAGTTATTTTTTCTTCTTTGAGTTCCACTTTTTCTTGCTTATAACAGCTCTAAAACACCTTGACTGTTTCCTTATATTTTCATTTCTTCTTTATTGCTACTTGTCCTGTGGGAATAGTTTAGCTGCAAGAATTGAATTCCTGACAGAGTCAGTAGAAAGTTTTATAATTCTTAATTTTGAACAACGCTTTTAATAAGGTTCTAAAACTGATAGTCAATCATCAATCTCACGATTGTTTTTCTTTTTTAATTAAAGTATTGAGAGAACATAGAAATAATTGAGGAAATCTGAGTCCCAAGGAAATGTTATCTGGAATCAGTTATTTATTCTTCAGAAGCTGTTGCAAATTTGGGAAAGAAAATAGACATTTCTGAACTGCAGATTCTAAGGAACTTTTATGGGCTAAGTCATAGGGTAGGCCAAAGACAAAGGTCTTTTCCTTACAAAAAAAACAATAGGTTATAATGGGTCTCTAGGCAGTCATTACAATAGGTTTTATATAGCAGGAGAAAGTACTCAAAAGTTGTACACATACTTTCCTTCCTAAAAATTAAAATAAAGAATAAAATCCCAAAGCTCACAGAAAACTTAATTTTGTGCAGTTCTTGACTATTTTAACGTTCCCAAGAAATGCACCAGATTTATGCATTTCTGGTTCTGTCCTGGATAGACTTGGGTAATTCACATTATCTTTTATGGTCTTGGTTTCTACAAGACAAACAGTATAGGACTAGATGAACTCTCATGTTCCTTTCAGATCCAACACATCTAAGATTCTGCTATTCCCTTTCTCTGTCTCCCTAAAACATGTTTTCCTTGCCAAAAAAGTTGAACTGAAAATCTAACAAATCTAATTATGGCAAGTTTTGTGTATAAGTGGAGTTTAGTTGTTCAGCTGTGTCCAATTCTTTGTGACCCCATCTGGAGTTTTCTTGGCAAAAAATACTGAAGTGGTTTGCTATTTCCTTCTCCAGCTCATTTTACAGATGAGGAACTGAAGCAAACAGGATTAAGTGACTTACCCAGGGTCACACAACTAGTAAGTGTCTAAGGCTGGACTTGAACTCAGGAAGATCAGTTTTCTTGACTCCAGGCCTGGAACTCTACCACTGCTTCACTTAGCTGCCCTATAAGTGGAATTGATAGTTGTTGGTTTTTTTTTTTTGGAGGGCAGTTGGGGTTAAGTGATTTGCCCAAGGTCACACAGCTAGTGTGTCAAGTGTCTGAGGCTGGATTTGAACTCAGGTCCTCCTGACTCCAAGGCCGGTGCTCTACTCACTGAGCCACCTAGCTGCCCTGAGAGTTGTTTATGTGATGTGATTGGATGGGCCCTAGGAAGAAACTCCTAACTTCAAAATATAGCCCTCATCTACTTTCACTGATACCTGATTGGGGGGGAGGAGGAGGGCTAGTACTTCATTCCTCTTGATTTAGAGGTTTCTTTTTTTTTTTTTAAGCAATTGGGGTTAAGTAACTTGCTCAAGGTTACACGGCCAGTTATTTCTGGGTGTGGTGCTAAGTAGAGGTTTCTTTCTATTAGAATACAGAGGCTTCCTATGAGGGAGTAAACTGTCATTAGTAATAAGTGCATGCTAACTTGGGAACCACCTGACACCAGGTTTTCATAGTGGGGAAGGGTAGTGAGCATAGGGCCACTGCATCCTCCTCATTGAAGTATGACATGATTCAATAGATGTAGCAGGAGACAAGTGGGGGAAAAGAGACTGAAAGAGGAAGTGGGAAAAGACTAAAGACATACTTCCCCTTCACAATTTTACTTTGATCCACCCTACTCTGGCTACCTCTTTAGTTAATAGGTCATTCAGATACACTGTCCAGTTTTTAACAGTTCATGGAATCAACCATTTAAAGTTAGAAGCGATTTTCAAGACTATCTGCTTCAACCCTTTTATTTTACAGATGAGGAAACTGAAGCTCAAAACAGAAAAACAAATCACTTGCCTAAGGGTCATATGGGTAGAAAGCAGCAGGGCTGGTATTTAAACAGTGGAGAGAGTGTTGGGATTTGGAGACTGAGCATGTGTTCAAATTCCATCTGTGGCACATATTACCTGTGTGACCTTGGGCAAGGGCACTTAATCTCCGTGGGCCTCAATCTCCTTTGGTCAAAAGAGAGCATTTGACTACCTAGCCTTTGAATTTCCTTCCATCTTTATAAGTATGATTCTGTGGATCTCTTAACTTTCTACTGTATTATTATTCAACTGAGGTCAAATGAAAAAAATCATGTAAAACATTTTGCAATCTTGATAGCCTTTGTTAACCATTGTTGTTAGCCATTCTCTAAAATCTCAGAGTAGAGGGTGTTCCAAAAGTCTTTAATTTTATTTTTATTCATTTTTAACTTATATACCAAAAGAGAAAAGGAACATTTCCATGTACATAGAACAACTTAGAGTATTCAATATAAAACCATAAATTTTGATTTCAGACTTTAAAGAAAAAATTATGTAGTGGAAATTACATACTATTTTCAAAGCTACTTTTGCTTTTCTGTCCTTCCAAGTTTTCTTTTGTTCTATGCTGTGCACTTATTTTTTCTCCTTCCCTCCCCACTGGACCTTACAGACAGAAACAAATAAATATATAAATGTGTGTGTGTATATACATATATGTGTGTGTATACACATTTGTATGTATATATGCATATATGTATATACACACACATATATATTATGTAATTACATACTTCTATTCATCAGTTCTTTCTCTAGAGGTGGATAGCATCTTCTTTCATAGGCCCTTTGTAGTTGGTTTGAATATTTATGATATTCAAGATGAATAAGTCATTCACAACAATGTTCTCTTGGTGCTGCTCATTTCACTTTTCATTATTTCATGCAACTCTTTCCAATTCATAATTTCTCATATTGTTGTAGTATTTCACCACAGCCACATGCCACAACTTGTTTAGCCATTCCCCACCTGAAGGTTATTTATTGTTTTATCCAATCTATGAGGTGTAAGATGATATCTCAAAGCTGTTTTAATTTGCATTTCTGTAATCAATAATGATTTAGAGCATTTTTAAAATTTGACTATATATGGTTTTGATTTCTTCATCAAAAAAGTGCCTGATCATGTTATTTGATCATTTATCAATTGAGGGATGACCTGTATTTATATAAATTTGACAGAGTTCTTTATTTACTTCAGAAACGAGACCTTTATCTGAGAGACCATCTATAAAAACTTTTCCCCCAATTTTCTGCTTTTCTTCTAAACTTGGAACATTGCTTTTATTTGTATAAAACATTTTTAATTCAAAATAATCAAAATTACATATTTAACATGTCACAATGCTCTCTACCTCTTGTTTATTCATAAATTGTTCTCCTATCCATAAGTCTGAGAGGTCTCATATGTCCCATGATCTTCTAATTGTCTTCTGATATATCCCTATTTATAGCTGGAGCATGCATCCATTTTGACCTAAATGGTTTAAAACATTGGTCTATGCCCAATTTCTGCCAAGTTGCTTTTCAGTTGTCTCATTTTTTTTAAACTAAATAAATAAATTTAAATCTTTACATTTGTCAAACACATGATTACTATAATCCTTTACTACTGTGCATTGTATTTCTTCTCTGTTCCATTGATTTACCTTTCTGTTTCTTAGTCAGTATCAGATAGTTTTGAGAGTTACTGCCTTATAATATAGTTTAAGATCTGGTACTGCTAAGCCTTCTTCCTTTATATTTTTTGTTAGTTTCTTTGAAATTCTTGACTTTTTGTTCTTCCAAATGAATTTTATTATTTTTTCTAACTAAATAAAATATATTTGAGTAATTTAAGTGGGACGGCATTTAATAAATTAGATAAAATTGTCATTTGAATTATATTGGCTTTATTTACCCATAAACAATAATATTTCTCCAATTATTTAAATCTGATTCAATTTATATAAAGAATGTTTTATAATTATGTTCATGTAGTTCCTGAGTCTCTTTTGGCAGGTATCCTCTCAGGTATTTTATAACACCTATAGTTATTTTAAATGAAGCATCTCTTACTATCTCCTCTTTCAGGGTTTGGTTGGTAATGCATAAAAATGTTGATGATTTTTGTGGATTTATTTTACATTCTACTACTTTGCTAAACTTATTAATTGTTTCAACTAACCTTCCAGTTAAATTTTTAGGATTTTACAAATATATCATCACAACATCTGCAAAAAGAGGTAGTCTATTACATCATTTTGTTCAATTTCTTTTTCTCAGTGCAATCGATAGCATTTCTAAAACAATACTGAATAATATTGGTGACACATAGTGTAGTCTCCCTGTATATCTCTTTTGATTAAATCTATTTGAGTTTTTACTTTGCCTGAAATTATTATTGCTACCCCCTGCTTTCTTTTTTTTACATCAGCTGAAGCATAATAAATTTTACTCCAGCCCTTTATTTTAACTCTGTGTGTCTCTCATTTTTATTTGTTTTTCTTATAAACAACATATTGTCAGATTCTGATATTTAATTCATTCTGCTATTGATTTCCATTTTATGGGTAAATAAATCTCATGCACAAAGTTATAATTACTAGTTGTATATTCCCTCCATTCTATTTTTCCTCACTATTTATCCTTCCTGCCTTATTTACCTTATCCCTCCTCATCTATCTAAAATCTTCTAACCAGTGCCTTGCCTTCCTATTCCTTAATCTACCACCCCTCTAAGAGTCCCTCCCTTATCCTCTCCCTTGTACTCTAAATTCTTAATCTCATACCCTTCTAAAAGTGCCTCCCTTATCCTATCCCCTCATCCTTTTATTTCCTTATAAATTTCAAAGATTCATATACCCTTCTAGATATATATGCTGTTCCCTTTTCAACCCAATTCTGATGAGAGTAAAGTTCCAACATTACCAGTTCTCTACTCCCACCTGCTTCTCCTATATTGGTTCTTCCTTTCTCACCTCATTTGTATGAGACAATTGTCCCTTTTTATCTCTCCCTACCCAGTTTTATTTTTTAGAATCAATGTGTCATACTCACCTCAACCCAAGCCTTGCTTTCAAACTATACAAGGAATAATGGCAGTCTTAGTACTGATAACATTTTCACATATAAGAAGTAACAGTTTGATCTTATTGAGTCCCTTATAATTGGTCATTAATATTGACCATATGTTTTATTACTATTTATTACATAGCCATTTTTTTCATTGAGTTTTGGTCTTTCTGTCATAAGTACTTGAAGTTCTTTCAGTTCATTAAATGTCTGGAGGTTTGGGGTTGTTGTTTTTTTTTTTTGGTCAGGATTATACTCAACTTTGCTATGTAAATTGTTTTTGGTTGCAACCTCAGCTCTTTTGCTCTTCAAAATATAATGTTCAAAGACCTATGGTTGTTTAATGTAGAAGCTGCTAGGTCTTGTGTGATACTGACTGTAGTATTTGTTGGTATTGTTTTCCTTATCACTTATAGTATTTTCTCCTTAACCTCAGAACTCTGAAAGTTGGCTATAATATTCCTGTATGCTTTCATCCTAGAATCTGTTTTAGGTGATGATCGGTGAATTTTTTCTACTTCTACTTGTTGTCAAGATTCCTATGTCAAGATCACGCCTCTCTTTTTACTCCTCTCTTTCTACTATTAGGAGACACCCTGTTTTGTAGAACTAAGACCCAGTAAACAAGATGTGCCCTGAACTCGTCATAACACCAGTCCTTTTCACTCAGTTACAGCAAAATACCAGAATTTTTTCATACCAGCATCAGGTGGTCTGTGAGCTCAGACAAGCACCTTTAGTATCCAAGTTCTGATCATGAAGCCCTGCTATGAATCAAACTTGTTTCACTATTACTCTTAGACCTCATTGTCAGGGCTACAGCAAGCTGTGTAGCCACTAGTATATATATTGAAATTTTTCCACATTAAAGTGGGTCTCAAACTACAGTGGACTCAGCACATGTATCGAGTTTCTTTCCTCCAATGCTTATGATCATTGTTACCTCTTTGGCTTCATTTTATTTTGCTTTTCAGTGTAAATTGTGTTTATAATACCGTGTTTCCCCGATAATAAGACACTGTCTTATTAATTTTTTTTGGAAAGAAAAACACCAGAGGGCTTATTTTCAGGGGAGGGCTTATGTTGTCCTGCCTCAGCTCTCCTCCGAGGCACTGCTCTCAATGGCGCCAGCAAGCAAATCACTGGGGAAGAACAGGATGACACGCTCACTGCTGCAGCTCTGATTGGATGCAGCTCGGAGCGCGGCATGCGTTTCACCGGGGGGGGGGGGGGGGCGGTACATACAGAGGGTACTGTAATGTAGCGTGTAGCGCAGGGGATCACCTTCACTACAGTAGCAATCTCAATAAGGCCTATTTTCGGGGGAGGGCTTATTTTAGAGGAATCTTACACAGTAAGGGGAGGGCTTATTTTCGGGATAGGTCTTATTATCGGGGAAACACGGTAATGTGTGTATGAGAGCTCTTTGATATTTTTTAGAGTTAACTGTGGTATAATCTCTGTGACTCTTTGGTCATTTGTTTTCAGAGCTAATATTGTAAAACCTATAACTTCCGTTCACTAAAAGAGTTGACAACCAGGAATGAGGAAGAAAACATCCAGAAAGCAATTTTCTAGCCCTTTGGGCATTGTTTCAAATTGCTCTCCAGAATGATTGGATCAGTTCACAACTCCACTAATAATGCATTAGTGTCCCAATTTTCCCACATCTCCAATATTTATAATTTTACTTTTTTGGTCATACTAGTCAATCTGATAGGTGTGAGGTGATACCTCAGATACCTTGTTTAATTTCCATTTCTTTATTAAATAATGATTTTGAGCATTTTTACGTGACTAGATAGCTTTAATTTCTTCATCTGAAAACTGCCTGTTCATATCCTTTGATCACTTATCAATTGGAGAATGACCTGTATTCTTATAAATTTGACCCAGATCTCTATATATTTTAGAAGTGAGACCTTTATCAGAGACACTAGCTATAAAAATTGTTCCCCTTCTTTCTGCTTCCCTTCTAATCTTGGTTGTGTTAGCTTTGTTTGCGCAAAACCTTTTCAATTTAATGTAATTAAAATTATCCATTTTGCATTTCATAATGTTCCCTATCTCTTGTTTGGTCATAAATTCTTTCCTTCTCCAGAGATCTGAGAAGCAAACTATTCCTTGCTTTCCTAATTTGCTTATGGTATTACCCTTTATATTTAAAACATGGACCCATCTTGACCTTATCCTGGTATATGGTGTGATCCAGCAATATGATTACTAGGTCTATATCCCAAAGAGATCATAATAAAAGGGAAAAGGACCCACATGTACCAAAATATTTATAGCAGCTTTTTTTTGTAGTGGTAAAGAATTGGAAATTGAGGGGATGCCTATAAATTGGGGGATGGTTGAACAAGTTGTGGTACATGAATGTAATGGAATACTATTCTTCTATAAGAAATGATGAACAGGTGGATTTCAGAAAAACCTGTAAAGACTTACATGAACTGATACTGAGTGAAGTGAGCAGAACCAGGAGAACAATTGTGCACAATAACAGCAACATTGTGTGATGACCAAAATGATAGACTTAGATCTTCTCCACAATTCAATGATCTAAGACAATTCCAAGGGACTCATGATGGAAAATTCTGTCCACATCCGGAAAAAGAACTATGGAGTCTGAATGCATATAGAAGCATACTATTTCCTTTTTTCTTTCTCATGGTTTTTCCCTTTTGTTCTGATACTTTCACAAAATTACTAATGTGGAAATATTTTTAATATGACTGTACATGTATAGCCTGTATCAGATTGCAGGCCATCTTAGGGAGGGGGGAGTGGGAGGAAGGAGGAAAAAAATTGGAACTCAAAATCTTGTAAAGGTAAATGTTGAAAACTTTGCATGTAATTGGAAAAAATAAAATACTATTAAGTGGGGAGGTGGGGAGAGAAAGCAAAGAAGCACCTATAAAGCCTAGACCATGGAAATGAAGAGCAGAACAATGGGTACAATACATGATATTGCCCTGTCATCTGTGTCCACAATTTAAATTCCTAAAGCCCCCATATTATGTTTGTATGTAACTGTAAGAACCCACCCCCCCCCACTGTAATGGGAATGCAAATTTGGAAGATCTTCCCTGCCCCTAGGCTGAGGTACACCTGGAGCCTGGGGTGGGAGGCTTGTTTTTCAGTAGATACTTTCTGATTGGCCAGTGGGTCCAAAAGGTTGTTACATTCTCTGAGCCAGGAGAAGGCTATATAAGCCCTGATGTGAGGCTTTGTTTTGGGGACTCACTTTGAGAAGTGTTCTGTGATTTGATCTGAATTCTGGGAAGCCATTGTTGAGAGTCCCCCGGCTTTGAAAAACCCAGATGTTGAAAGCCAGATGTTGATTTGGTATGGATGTAATGGTTGGGCAGTTTGGAAATCTGTCTACTTGATCTGTTTCTGTCTTGATAATTCTGCCTGTATGCTTTGAAGTTCGGGGTGCTGACCTTTTTCCCCTGAACGAGGTAAACGATATATGTTTGATGGATTAAAGTAAGCTTGTTAACCCATTTTGAGTTGCTTTCCTTTAACAAAGCAGATCCAAGAACCTGTGTGGGCGGCAAACCCTGAGGATGCTTGGGGTGCTTGATGCTACACCCACTTATCAAAATACCTACAAAAAATAAATTTTGCATAGATAAGCTTAGGTGACCCCAAGGCACTGCCTAGTCTCATACTGTGTGTGTACTGCAGATAAAACCTTCAAACCCTCCCCTTACACACCTTTCCAAAAATTGTATAAAAACCCATGGGTTTGTCCACCAGTTAGCCAGCTTTAGCCAGAGCAGACCAGTCCCTGAATCCCTAGCAGGATAGGAGAGCTCCCCTCACTCTGCCTAAGGGGAGACACAAGTCAGTGGTAAGCACCCTTGTAACTGTGGAAAGCTCCTGGCAGACAGCTGCCATTGATACTGCCCAGCATCGTCCCTGGCCCTAGGCAAATACACCTGCCTTTACAATAAACACCATGTATTGTGCATCCCTCCTGCCTAGACCTTGGTAATGCACAGCAATAGCATGGCAGTGACTACAGTAAGAGTGATAGCAACATAGCGATGATAACATGGTGTCACAGTGATGGTAACAGTGCCAGTGACAATGTAACACTGTGATTGTGAAAAAAACTGGTAAAGGTGACATTGCAGTAGCAGCCAAGGTGACAGCAAAAAGTGACACAGTGACAGCAATTGTGAGTGAGACTATGGTGACCCTGAGGACAATGACCAGGGTATGATGGTGACAGGGTCACACTGACCATGATTCCAGTGACAAGGTGACATAATGACAATGACAAAGTGACAGAGGGATAGTGTCACAGGGACATAGTGATGGTGACAGGGTGGCACTGACCATGGTGACATTGCAAAAGTGACAAGGTGACATGATGCAGTGATCATGACAACTAGGTTACACAGTGACAGACTGATCATGACATGGAGACGACAGTGACCAGGAGAAGGTGTGGCAGTGAGCATGGTGACAATGCCAAAGTGACTTACTATCCTTTATAGTGAGATACCGTATTTCCCCGATAATAAGACCTATCCCGAAAATAAGCCCTCCCCTTACTGTGTAAGATTCCTCTAAAATAAGCCCTCCCCCGAAAATAGGCCCTATTGAGATTGCTACTGTAGTGAAGGTGATCCCCTACGCTACACGCTACATTACGGTACCCTCTGTATGCACCGCCCCCCCCCTCGTGAAACGCATGCCACACTCCGAGCTGCATCCAATCAGAGCTGCAGCAGTGATCGTGTCATCCTGTTCTTCCCCAGTGATTTGCTTATTGAATAAAGGTACATTTTTTTGTTCACATTTACCTGTTTATTAAAATTGCTGTCAATGTTCATTAAAATAAGCCCTCCCCTGAAAATAAGCCCTCTGGTGTTTTTCTGTCCAAAAAAAATAATAAGACAGTGTCTTATTATCGGGGAAACACGGTAGTTAAATGGTAGTGGTGAAATAGTGACAGTGACAAGATGACATAACAATAATGATGTGTTGACAGTGACACAGTAGGCACTGCCTAAAAGTTTTTAGTATTATCATTAGAACTAGTTTTTTATTCATTCATATCATTTGCTTGACTTGCTATTATCATCAGTCCAAGAGTCCAATTTCGAGAGCCAAGATGTCTCAATCCAAAAGGCCCAATTTAAGAGTCTCAATCAAAATCCAGTAGTAAAATTCCAGTAGATAAATAATCAAAATTTAGGAACAAAAGAACTGGAAATAGAAATTCAGAGCCAGGACTCAAAATTTAAGAGTCTAAGTATGTATGTCAAAATTTAGGAGTTAATGTTCAGGTCTCAGAGTCAAAATTCAGGAGTGATAATGGGATCCAAATCAGAATCAAGATCCAAAAGTCAAAATCTAGGACAGGGAGTAAAAATTCACAGGTGACAGTCTGGGAGTGAGAGTTCAGTTGCAGGAGTCCAAATTTAAAACTTAAGATCTGGAAGTCAAAATTCAGTACCAGGGGTAAAAATTCAGGAGTCAAAACGTAGCTGTCAAAATTCAGGACTGGGAGTCCAAATCAAGGTGTCAAAATTCAGGATTGAGAGTAAAATTTCAGGAGTCAAAGTTCTAGACTGGGATTCCAAATCTAGGAGTCAATATTCAGATACATGACTCAAAATTCAGGCCTGGGAGTCAAACTTGAGAGTCCATATTCAGGACCTAGAGCAGGCCTGCACAGCATACTGCCTGCCAAAGGATTTCAGCCAATCTGCAAAAAACATCAAGGATGCAAAAGAGGGCTACACAACATATTACCCATTGGTCGCTTTGGCAGCCACAAGTGGTCCATGGGTCATATGTTGTGCAGGATTGACTTAGATTCAACAATTCAGGAGTTAAAACGTATCATTCAGAATGATGTGGCAAAATCCTGGCATCAAAATTATGGAGTCAAAATTCATGTGTTCAAACTGGGGACAGCAAGTTCAAGTAAGGAATAACAATGTGAGTCAAAATTTGGACAGGGAGTGAAACTGCTGGAGTCACATTTTTCTGAGTCAAAATTCAAAACTGGTAAAGAGATCTAGAAGGCAGAAGGGAAGTCCTAGTAACCATCACAATGACAGGGTAGCAGTTACATGGTGATGGTGATAAGGATACGTCATGACAAGGATAAGTTGACAAGGTGATAGACAAGGTGATAGTGGCACAGTGAGAGAACCAAGATAACACATCGAAGTTGTCATGGGGGCAGTGACAATGGTGAAAGCAAAATGGTGATATAGGGATAATGACAATATGAAACAATGATGGTGATAAGTTATCACTGTTACAATGACAAAGGGACATGGTGATAAGGATAAGGTGACACTGTGACTTGGTGTCCTGACCATGATAACAATGTTACACAGTGATAATAACAGTAATAATGGGACTCTGTAATGATGCCACAGTGACATGGTGGCAGACTATGGTGAAAAAGACAAAGTGTCACAATGACAATGATATGGTGATTTTGATGGTGTGACAGTGACATTGGGGCATAGTGACAATGACACCAGGACATGGTAATGTGACAAAGTGAGTATGACAAAATAACATGGTGACATTGACCATGGTGACAGTAACAAGAATCCACAGTGACCACAATACAAGGACACACTAATATAGTGATGGTGACAAGGTGATATGGTAGCAGTGACCATAGTGATAGTGACGAGGTTATACCATGACAGTAACAGGGTTACATCATGACAGTGACATGATGACATAGTGGTGGTTACATGGAGATAGTGGCAATGTGACATGGTGACTATGACTAGGAGACAGAGTGAAAGTGACATGGTGGCAGTAACCAAGGTGACAGTAACAAAGTGACATGCTAATGGTGATAGTGAGAAAGTGAAACCATTGTGGTGACATGGTGACCATGATTAGGTGGCACAGTAATAGTGACAAGGTCACAGTGACATAGCGATAGTAACAATACCAGTGGCGTGACCATATTGTGATAGAAACAATGATGGTGACCCAAATACTGTAATAAGAATGTAAATTTTAAAGATCTTCCCTGCCCCTAGGCTAATGTGCACCTGAAGCCTGGGGTGGGAGGCTTGTTTTTCAGTAGATACTTCTTGATTGGCCAGTGAGTCAATAAGGTTGTTACATTCTCTGAGCCAGGAGAAGGCTATATAAGCCCTGATGTGTAGCTTTGTTTTGGGACTCACTTTGAGAAGTGTTCTGTGATTTGATCTGAATTCTGGGAAGCCGTTGTTGAGAGTCCCCCGGCTTTGAAAAACCCAGATGTGGAAACCCAGATGTTGACTGGGTATGGATGTAATGGTTAGACAGTTTGGAAAGCTGTCTACTTGATCTGTTAATGTCTTGATAATTCTGTCTGTATATTTTGAAGTTTGGGGTGCTGACCTTTTTCCCCTGAACAAGGTAAACGATATATGTCTGACTGATTAAAGTAAGCTTGTTAACCCATTTTGAGTTGCTTCCCTTTAACAAAGCAGATCCAAGAACCTGTGGTAGCTGCAAACCCTGAGGACGCTTGGGGTGCTTGCCGCTACAAATACATGGTAACAGTGTCACGGTGATGGCATAGTGACAATGACCCAGTGACTATGACACAGTGATGGTAACACTGATGATGTCTGAGGGGAAGAGACAATTATAGAGAGGGAGCGATAGAGTCAATGACATGGACAGAGAGGAAGAGACCATGTTGGAGAGGGAGAAAATTAAAAAGAGACAGTGGGGGAGACAGTGACATTGATAGGGTCAGAGGGTCAGAGAGGGAGAGACAGTGATTGTGTCATTAACAGTTGTGGAGAGGGAGAGATAGTGTAATGGCAAGCAAGGAAGTACTTAGTGCCTTGTTTCAGCTATTTAATTATTTAGCACCTTGTTTCAGTTCAAGTTTCTTTTGAGCCTTGCCCATGATTATATCAAGCCTTTGTTAAGAAACAGAACTTGTGAATCCCACAGTGGGCCATGCAGGGAGGAACTAATGACCACATATAAGGAGAAGCCCAAGCTGGGAAAAAGCAGAACTGAGAAGGAAACTCTTGTGGTGGCAGAGTTGAAAAGAAGAAAACTTGTGGTATCCCGGCACTCTGTCTGTTTTGTCTGTGTTGATTTTTTTTTGTAATACTTTGTGCAGAATCCCTGGGACCTTACTATAAGACCTGAAAGAGGATTTTCTGGTTGTCTGTTTACAGAAGTCCTGGAGGAGGGTTTCAGAGGTCCTGGGACTTTACTGATGATTTGTGTTGCCCTCATGGACCTTGTTTGTGGGTCTGTGTTGATTTCTATGCTGATGATTTGTGCTGAGTTCTCAGACCTTGTTGGTGGGTCTGTGTTGATTTTGCAGGCACATAGTGAATTGATGATGGTGCCAGCAATGTGCATGGATATTATTGTTGCTATGTTAAGCTTTGTCTTCCCAGAAACAGGAACTGTGAAGAACTTGAGGTGGACTGGACACTGTGTACTTCAGTATGGAACAGGAACTGGATGAGGAGCTGGACAAGGAGCTGGATGAGGAGCTGAGAGCTGTCTACCTGTGAATCCAGGTGATGATTGAGTAGATTCAGGCAGGAGCTGGACCCATTGAAGAGGAACCATGGAATCTGAGAGCCAGCCTCGAGTCAAGATGAAAAGACCTCTCCTTAGTGCTGACTGAGAAGATCATGATTTACTGTGGCTTAGGGGTGGTACAACCTTGTGCTCTGTACCTTGTACCTCTTAAGGATGATTGGAAACTAATCTCCAATTAAGAAGAAAGAAGACTTTTTGACTGAGAGATGTGAACAGTGGAGAACTTTGACCTTTGTACTTTGTGTCCCTTAAGTTGATTGAGTTAAGGACTTCCTGAATGATTACACTTTGTGTCCCTTAAGGAGATTTTCTCCTTAAGGATGATTGAGTTAAGGAGTTACTGAATGATATCTTTTGTTTAAAACTATGTGACCACTTTGGTGAAAACTATGTGGCCCCTTTAGTGATAAGTTGCTATGTTATAACATTGTGAATGCTGTACTTTGGTTTCCGTGAATGTTTTGTCTTAATTTATTATTGAATAAATAGAGAATTCACTATACTATGTAATCATTGTTCAATCAATATGTAAACTGTTCACAGCAGCAGTCCTCTGGAAAGCTATTTGTGCTTGGCTTTACAGTGATAATGAGGAAGAGGCAGAGAGAGAGATAGGGAGAAATGAGGATAGTGAAAAATAGGGAGAGATGGTGGGGGAGGGAGAAACAAGGAGGTAAAGTGAGAAAATGAGAGGTAGGAGGAGGAGAGAGATTGGGTAAAAGGGAGAAAGACAGTGGGGGAGGAAGTGACAATGAGAAAAATGTTGAAAGTAGTCAGTGAGGGAGAGAGAGTGATGGTGAAGGAGAGCATCAGGGAGACTGAGAGAGAATGAGGGTCGTTGGGTCAGTGAAAGACAAAGAGAGAGTGGAAGAGTCTGGGAGAGAGACAGATTTGGTCAGAGAGTGAGGTTGTTTCACTCAGAGTAAGTCCCTACTTAATATTACAAGCGGCTAGGAGAACTGATCTTGAGACTTCACTGATCTTCCCCACCATTCTAATGTTCCCTTTCTGTGCCATCCCACAGCAGTTGTTATGGGTGAGGAGGTGTTCCCCTCCAAAGTTCTTCCAGATAAACAAGACCCTGTCTGCACTAGAGAACTTAGGAAGAGGAAGACCCAGTTAAAACCCACCTCACTGCCAAATACACATTTTCCTAACTAAAGTCGTCCTAAGTGAATGAATGGAGAATTAATGCTATGCAATACAATGATCTAAGACAGGGCTGGGGAGCCTACAGCTTCAAGGCCACATGTGTCTGTCTAGAGCCTTGGGTGTGGTCTTTTGATTGAGTCAAAGTTTTACAAAGAAATCCTTTTATTAAGGGGATTTGTTCTGTGAAGTTTGAATTCAGTCAAAAGGCCACACTTGAAGACCTAGAGGGACACCTGTGGCCTCAGACCACAGACCCACCCCTGAATTCTAAGATAATTCCAAAAGACTCCTGATGGAAAAAGCTATCCACATCCAGAGAAAGAACCATGAAGTCTGAATGCAGATGGAAATATACTATTTTCTCTTTTGTTGTTGTTTTTCCTCGTGGTTTTCCCATTTTGTTCTGATTCTTCTTTCACAACATGACTAAAGTGGAAATATGTTGAATATAATCATATGTGCATATCCTATATCACATTGTTTGCCATCTTGGGGAGGGAGGAAGAGAGTGAGGGAGAGAGAAGAAAATTTGGAACTCAAAATCTTATAAAAGTGAATGTCGAAAACTAGAAATAAAAGAAAATAACTAATGCTATGTTGAGTGGCAAGTCACAGACCAGGAATCTCCTAAGAGTTAAGGGGAAAGATCAGAATAGAAAGAAAAAGAGAAAAACAAAAGACCTGCCAAAGGACTTCCAGCCTTATTTTGGTGAAATGTTCAGTTTTTAGTAGCTGCTTTTATGTCAAAATTTGGTTGCCTGGAATAGTTCATCAAAATTATGTGTCAATTTCACAACAACATGCTTGCCCGGGTTCTAGATAATTGTCAATGCTCTGACATTTTTCCCAGTTACCAATGGAGTGAAGCAGAGCTATATGCTTGCTCCCATGCCTTTCAGCGTGATATTTTCAGCTGTATTGTCAGAAGCCTTCAACCAGAGCAAAAATGGCATCAATGTCAGCTACCACACTGATGGCTTTGCTAAAGTGGAGAGAGAGTTGGTACACGATTTTTTTGTTTGCAGATGATGGTTCATTCAATGCAGCTTCAGAAGCTGAGATGCAACAAAGTATGACTCAATTCTCTGCTGTTTATACTAATTTTGACCTGACAATTAATACCAAGAAAACAGAGGTTCTCCACCAGCCAGCACTACACCATCCATATGTGGAGTCATTGGTTACAGGAACTGGAGAAAATTTGAATGCTTTGGATGAGTCAACTTACCTTGACAGTATATATTTCCAGGGATGTACGCATAAATGGTAAGGTTGGCACACCCATTGCCAGAGCTAGTTCAGCATTCAGTAAGCTGAAAGAATGTGTGGGAAAGAAGTATTAGGCTGCCTACCAAATTGAAGATCTACAGATCTTCTTTCTCAAGCTGAACTGTCAAGCATTCAAACACTAATGCAGAGAGAGTAATTATGGTGGGCTGGCCACTTGTTCAAATGCCCAAAGTATGTTTGCTTCAAAGACTATCTGATAGAGAATTCACACAAGGCAGGGCTCACATGGTGGTCAGAAGAAGCAACAGACTTTTAAGGTCTCTTTGAAGAACTTTAGCATTGATTGTGGGACATGGCAGACACTGGCACAAGACTGCCCAGCATGGCATGCTCACTTCAAAAAAAGATGCTATAATCTGTTAGTAAATCAGAATTGCAGTAGTTCAAAAGAAATGTGTTATGCATAAATTTAGGGACTTCTCCCTCCTAAATGGTCATATAGACTATTTGTGTCCAACCTGTGGTAGAGACTTCGAAGCTTGTACCACTATAATTAGCCACAGCCGGACAAACTGTATATTGACTCTGATGTCATTGTGATATCATTTTGGTCTTCTCCAAGCACAAAAGACAAACAACCAAGTCCTTGAGTGATAAAATCAGGTGGATTACTTACTGGCCTATTAGGGTGACCTGGGTTAATTCTATACCCACCAGAGTCTTTCCCCAGGCTAAGACCCAATATAGAACTTTAATTTTCTGGACACCTGGAGTCAAAGACTTTTACTGCATCTGACTTGCACCCAAGGGGACTTCCCAGGTTCTTGCTGTGTTGAAAGTCATGCCATTTTGGGTCAATCTTACACATACTTAATCCTAGAATCACAAAGACTTGCTCAACTTCCATTGTCTCAAAAAGCCTTTGGAACTTGGGATGTGTACCAGGCAAACCCACTTCTGACACCCTATTGTTGTTCATGAGAACAAACCCCAAAATCAGAAATAGTTTTGGAAAGAAATGTATTAAGTTGTTTTGTAGAAGAGAGTGAGCCAGAAAGGAGTTGTGACCCCCTCTCATCCAGACTCTGGAAGAATTTAGACAAGAGTACCCACACAGAAACCACACTGAAAGTACAGTTAAGCAGTTTTGCACAGAGGACACTTGAAAGCAAAGTAGATTGAGATGAATATGAATAAATGTGAATATTTACAGATCTAGGAATGGCTGAACAAGTTGTGGTATATGCTTGTGATGAAATAATCCTATACTGTAAGAAATGATGAGCTCAATGATTTTAGAAAAACATGGAAAGACTTGCATGAAATGGTAGAGTGAAATGAGCAGAACCAAGAGAACATTGTATACAGTAATAGCAATATTATTTTAAGAATGACCTTAGATTTATTACTTAAAAAATTAAGATATAGTATAGGTGTATGCAGATGTTGTTATAGATATGGAACATCTAATGCACTTTCATATGAAGTCATCATATCATCAGTTTTAACTTATTTACTTTGTTGCAAGAAACATCTCACTAGGTAATCCATAAATGTAATTTAAAAACAAAACACATTTCCAAAACTTAAAATGTCAAATAAAACATAAAATAAAAAAAGGTAAACTTTAAAAAGAAAGAATGACTTTGAGCAAATGGGTTATTTTGACTATTATAAATCCCCAAATTTGTTATGGAGGACATGTAAAGAAAAATAATATCTGCATCCAGAAATAGAACTGATAAATAGAAGTAAGTTTAGAATAATTGTATATATACATACACATACATATATGTATATATAGAGATCTCTATGCATTTGTGTGTATATATACATATATACACATATACCTATTACCTATTTGTGTTTAATGGTAATCATCTCTAGGGTTAAGGTGGGTGGTGGGAAAGGAAAAAAAAGAAATTTACATGATAATTTTATTGTATATTTGAAAAGAATAGCAAGTGGTGTATAGTAGCTTTGCAGTTTCATGTGCAATCATCTTTTTTTATTGTACTGTGTTATGGAAATGTTTGCTTTATTTCATAAATTATAAATTAAATTAAAAAAAATAAAATTTGAACAAAGTTAAAACACAAGGGAACCCAAAACACAAGTCTGGGTGGGCCAAAAACAAGACGGGTGTAAGTTTCCCAAACAACCAAGCTTTGGGTGAATACAGGACCTGGGGGGAGCCCAGAATGCCTTGTAGCTATCTCCAGCATTCCCAGAGGGTAATGAGGTCAGTAGGACATTCTGGGAGCAAACAGTCTGTTATCAATAAAGTTGGATTTAAACAATATAACAATTTTTTCTGAACAATGTAATAAAGCATTCTTTCCACTGCAGCTATTTCCCTAAGTGCTTAGTTCTATAAATGGATATACAACTAAGTACCTAGATCACCAAAGTCCAAGTGCCTAGATCCCTAAGTACCTTACTGGCTAGTTTCTTTAGTGATTAGGTCCCTGAGTGCTTAGGTTCCTGATTAATTTGATAACTGGTTTCTTTAATGCCTAGGAAGGTTCTTAAGTGACTAGTAATGTCAAGAACCTTAACTGCCTTAATTCCTAGTTGCCTAAATGCTAAGGTCCTTGAATCACAAACTGTCTAAGGAAAAACCTTTTCAAACAGGTCTAAACTAGTTCTAACCATTCTAAAATGGTTAAATTAGATTCAAACTGGTTTTAAATAGTCTAAGTCATTTCAAATTGGTATAGATCAGTTCTAACCAGTCTAAATTAGTTCAAAATGTCTCAACCAGTTAAATGGTCTAAACTGATTCTAACTGCTCTAAACTGGTTCAAGCCAATCTAAAGCAGTTCACAACAGTTTAAAGCAGTTAAATTTTAACCAGTACAAACAGGTTTAGACAGCCTGTAATGGGAATGGGAATTTGAAGATCTTCCTGCCCCTTAATAGACCTAGGGGAATTTGAAGACCTCCTCTGCTTTGAAAGTAAACTCTGACCCTTAACAGGCTGAATGTAATCACTTGGAGTCTGCGATGGAGGGAAGTTGCTAAAGGGTGGAGCTGCTGTGAAGATAAACTCTGCCCCCTGATAGGCTGAATCTAGTCACATGGAGCCTGTGGTGGGAGGAGTTTGCTGAAGGGAAGCAGAGCCCACAGGAAGCTGGGAGTCAGAGCCAGAGAGATGGTGGGAGAGAGAGGTGCTCAGGAAAGGAGAGAGAGAGAGGTTTGTGAGTAAATACTAATCTTGTATTGGTTTGTGGGAAGGCTAAAGGATATTGTGGCTCTCAGTATTATTATGGCTTCTTAATATCTTTGGTACTATGATGGAATAGGATTACTGATTTAGGGATTCAGTTTTCTGGTGTCTAAACAAATGCTTCAGTTCTATCCTCTGTTTGGAGAATCTGGAACATTTTCCAATGGAACATCATGCGATATTTATAGTCACGGTCTTTATAATGATTGTGGGTGCTATAAATATTAAACTAGAGCAACACAGTCCTAAACCAGTTCAATTCCCTTTTAACCCATCTAAGCCAGTTCAACCCAGGTTAAACCAGTTTTAACCAGTTGAAACAGGTTCAAACCTGTCTCAAATGATACTAAATAGTTTCTATCCAGTTCAAACTAGTTTAAATCTGTTCAAACTGGTTCTAACCTGTTTTTAAAAGTCCAGAAAGTTTCTGTCTATTCCAGTAGATCCCAGGCCCCTAAGTGCTCAGATCCCTGAATGCATAGTTCTCTCAATGTCTATTTCTTTAACTTCCTAGGTCCTTAAGTGTCTAGGAATATGAATGTAGAGGTCCCTAAGTGCTCAGATCCCTAAATGCCTAGGTTCTTAAAAGTGCAGACCCCTAAATACTTTTGTGCCTAAGTGCCTTCCCTAAATCCCTATGTTCCTAAAAGCCTAGATCTCTAAATACCTTAGTGCCTAGGTCTATAAGTACCTGGTTTCCTAAATTAGTATGTGATCAGGTCCTTAGATTCCTAAGTGCCTTAGGGCATAGTTCCCTCATTGTCAAGGTTTCCAAGTTCTTAGGTCCCTAAAGCAGGCCCTCATTGTTCAGAAACCTAAGGGCACAAGTCCCTAATGCATAGTTTCCTAAGTGTCAAGGTCCCTAATTAATTTAATACCCAGTTCCTTAAATTCCAATATCCCTAAGTATCTAGTTCCTTGAGGGCCTAGGTTTCTAGCTCATGAGGTCCACTAGTGCCACACACCTAAATGTCTGCTTTAATTCCTAATCTCTAAATGTCTAGGTCCCTAAATGACAAATTACCTAAGCATAAACAGTTCCAAAACAATGTAAACCAGTTCAAACCAGTCTAGAGAGTTTTAATCTGATCCAGTAGAGCCTAGCTCCCCAAGTGCCTAGGCACCTAAACCTCTGTATCTCTAATTGCCTTAGTGCCTAGTTCCTTAGTTTAATTAGTTCCTTAGTCTAATTGCCTTAGTGCCTAGTTCCTTCAGTCTCTAGGTCCTTGGCAACTTAAAGTTCAGTTTTCATGTGCTATGTCCCTCATTGTCTAGGTCTCTGTTCCTAGTTCCCTAAGTACCTAAGGGCCCATGTCCCTGAGTGCCTCAGTGTATGGCTTCTTAAGTTCCTAAGTGCTTTTCCCTAAATGCTAAATTCCTCAAATACTTAAGATCCTAAGTAACTTAGTGCCTAATTTCCCAAGGGCCCAGGTCCCTTGGTGACGCAAGGCCTCAGTGCCTCGATCTCTAATTTCCCAGGTCCCTAAATGCCTAAGTACTTAGATCCCTAAATGCCTAATTGCCTCAGTTCCTAACTGCCTGTGACTAGGTACCTAAGTGTCTAGTTCCATAAGTGTTGTAATGCCTACGTTCCTAAGTTTCTAGGTCTTCATGTGCCTAGCTCTCTACTTGCTTAGGTTTCTAAGTGACTCAGGGTGTCTCAGTGCTTATGTCCCTTTGGAACTTTTGATTCTTCTCATGGCTCCTATTTGATAGGCTCCATCTGGAGGTAAACTGCTTTCAGTAAAATTCAACCAATTAGTAATTTGAACTACTGCTCAATGAAGTGATATAGAATTGTTCAAAAAATGTTTCTGTAAGGTTATTTTGTATCTATTTATCATATACTCTGTCCTTTTATATTTTTTACCAAAAATTATGTAATTTTTCTCATCTGCCATTTCAGATAGAATCCAGATAGAAATGGTTCTAGGAAACTAAGTGGCACAGGGGATACAGCACCAGGACTGGAGTGAGGAAGATTTTTCTTCATTGAGCCTCAGACATTTACTAGCTGAGAGACCCTGGGCAAGTCACTTAATGCTCCTCAGTTTCCTTATCTATAAAATGAGCTGGACAAGAAAATGACAAACCACTCTAGTATCTTTGCCAAGAAAACCCCAAATGGGGTCATGAAGGGTTGGACACAACTGAAAATCAAACAAAAACAACAGAAAAAATTCTTGGACAAGTAACTGTCTTGTTATTATTCTCATATGTCTGAATGACTATTACACAGGTGAAAGAAATTAATGATTTTAAAAAATTGAATATAAATATTGGGATGTAATCTTGTTGCAGTTTAAACCCAGGGACACCAAAAACTGTTGTGGTGGAGGTTCTGCCCACCCAAAAACTGCTACGGTTTCAAGATGTATTCTGGTGGAACCTTCTCAAAGAATTCAGTCAGACCACCTCTAATCCAAGTATAGGCATTTATTGAGATTGATGTCTCTCATGAAGCCAGATAAGTTCCAAGGGGAACCAGCAACGTTAGAGAAAGCAAAATGGATTTTATAGGGTAAAGATGTAATTACATGACAGAAATTCACATAGAATAGAGGAATATGATTAATATTAAAAAGGCAGGAGGGGTTTGTTAAGGGATTAGGTAATGGAGGAGGGGTCCCATCTATAGTTCAGTGGTTAAACATTCTGGTCATGCTACCCTCCAACTGCCTAGCTATTGTGGTCCTGTCTGGTGAAGAGAGATAGTTAGGTATTGTGGTCCTGTCTTGGGCTAGATGGATGGTGTGATTGTGATTGAATACAAGAACACACCTGTTTCTGTGGGAATGGGTCTGGAGGGTAGTGATCAGGTAGAAGCAGTAGGTGGGTTCCCATCACATGAACACACCTGGTGTTCTGTGGGAACTAAGAGTTCAGGGACACACGTGTTGCTCTAGTGAGCAGTGAAGCATATATGAAGATAGGTACAGTGGGGCTGCTGTTTCGTGGGGCCAGGTCTATAATGAAGTTAGAATATTGGGGCCGAGGGTAGCTTTATTAGGATCCCATCAAATTCATCGGTAGATTTATGGAAAACAGCTTTAAAACAACTCCATCAGTAGACAAGACAACAGGAATGATATGTATTTTATACTATGCCCACATTGTTTCATTTTCTTTTCTTAGGTCTCTTTATTTTGAAATCTTTTCATTCTGTGCAGTTTAGAAAGTATGGGTATTTGGTATGTCAGTGATTTAAAATGTTCTTCAAATTTTATGGATCATTGTTATGTCTGGATTGTGGTATTTAAAAAGTTTGAGAGACATAATTTCTGAGTAATTTAATCATTTTATTAATAATGCCAGTATTAGGGGCAGCCAGGTAGCACAGCGAGTAAGAGCACCCGCCCCAGTGTCAGAATGACCTGGGGGATTGAATCTGGGCTCAGATACTTAGCACCACACCCAGAAATAACTGGCCGTGTAACCTTGAGAAAGTTATTTAACCCCAATTGCTTAAAAAAAATAATGCCAGTATTTTAATAAAAGGATGGTTATTTAGCCATCTCTCTCTTAGGCCAAAGACAATCATTGTGCAGGTTCATCAGAAGAGGGACATTTCTGAGGGTAGCAATCAACTCTGATTGGTTAACAATTAATGAGAAAATGAATATTACAATGAGGGGCTGAGAGTTAAATATCAGAGATATCACCCTCCACCTTTGGGCAATTGTAGTAGCAAGCACACTAGCACACCCAGGATGGGTTCTTTGATCTGATTTTCTAGAGGAAAGACAACTTTAAAGGGGTTAACAATCTTACTTTACTTAACAGACAGATAAGTACAGATGAGTAGAAAGGAGTGAGTATCCAAGAAAGAATCCAACAGACAGGGCTTCAACTGTCTGAACAGAATAATACAACTGCTGAGGTATGGGGCTTAGGGGAGCTGGAGAGTATCCGTCCTGCAGAATGAATTTTACTCAAGTTTTCTCTCAGCCAAAGAAAAGCAAAGGTTATTGAAGATTCCATATTGGGTAGATTCTTAAGGAGCCTAAGTATTTGTGACACTTGTATTGAAGGAGAGCCAGAACAATATGACATAGACTGAACCTGAGCTAGAATGAATCTCAGCCCCTTCATGGAAGCAAGATGGATCTTATATATAAAAAGATTGTGGGAGGGATCTAGGGGTGGTCTAGAGGAAGGTTTTGGGGAGGGCCTTGAGGAGGAGTCTAAGGAGAATCTTGATGGAACTAAGGTCAGACTCCAGGAATGGGATTAAGGGTGGGAAATAGCAGGAGGGAACCTGGAGATGACAGACAATGGAGGGCTAGGCTAGTTTAAGGGTGACAAGAGATTCCCTCATATTGATAAGGGAAGGCTTTTGGCCTGTGGGGAACACCAGATCAAGTGGGAAGAATCAAGGGGGTTCCCAGAGCCTAAACTCCATCACAACCACCTAAATATACCACCAGACTAGGAGACCACCAACATCTGAGTAGTTTGGCGTGGGAAGGGCCTCTTAGCAAACAGCTACTCAGAATCCCATGCAGGGAATCAAAAGGTCCTTCTCATGAGTAAGCCCCCTAAGTAAAATACCAGCCTTCCCATATATATAGTTTTCAACTAATAGGTTCAGAGCCAGAAGGCATCACAACCCATATGGCTCAGTGCCTAATTAACTTAGTATCAAAAGGTGTGAAAGCCTTTCTGAAAGCAAGTCTTTCCTTTCCTTCTTAGGCAAATTCCTCCTCCAACAGACTCTATGTGACTCAAGATGTATCACAGCTGTGATTGAAATACCTGTGTACCCTTAGACCTGGGAACATGGCTCCTGTTCAAAGGGAAAAGTGGACACATATGGTCACATAGGCCTAATAATAGACAGGAAAGATCTTTCCATTCCATTGACATTATAGCAATGTATTAAGAACTTATCCCCACCTAAACCTGAGCAGAGCATAATGGCTTCCCCACCTGGGCAGTGTCTAAGTAAGATTGTAAAGAAAGTTAGTCCAATCTCATTATCAGTAATGTCCTTCAATAGACTGAACTTTTGAAATTAGGACTTGAGAAAAAAAGGGAGAATTCTGGATCTTCCCAAATCATTGGTTATTAATAATCATTTCTCTCTTTTCCCCACTTGATTCTATTGAGAGGCTTCCTCAATGAATCACTAACTGATATGACAAACACTTTAGAAGAATTTCTAACTGGGGCTTATGAGAGGAAACCACTTGAGGAAAAAAGGTAAAGATGGACAGTCACTTTGAAAAAATCAAAGGGAGCAATCCTCTGTGATAAGCTGACCTTATCTAAGAGCTCCAAGGGGAAAAGTCAACAGTAAAATAAAAGTATCCTCCCTCTGCTTCTTTGGAAGCATCTGGGCAGCAATCTGGTTTGGGTGTAATTTCAGAGCAGCTCTTCTCTGGTTCAGGTCACCTGTAGAGATCCTCTTCTTAGCAAACAAAATTATTCTTAACACAATTTTAAATTTATTTTGCCAATAACCATGTCAAATAAAGAAAGTTCAAATCTTATGTTTTTATTATTTATTATAAAATCAGATTTGGAACCTTTTAGACCAGGGAGGTGATCAATGGTCATGTAGACATATGTGTGGGGGGCATGTGTAAGTATATATGTATGCATACACACACAAGATACAAACAAAAAATTAGAACTTAATTTTTATGCTTGGTATTATTACTCATTCCCCCATTAGGAAGATGAGATTCTGCTAAGGAATTAATAACAGAACACTTTGTGTAAGAACATGGACTCTACTACAAAAATGAATTCTTGTAAAAGTTGCTAGATTAACTTCAACTGTAAGAAAAAGTTCTGGGATGGAATAAGAAGTACATTGAATAATCAATTTCAAAACTGTATGTCAAGGATGTTATTTATAATAAAACATTTTCAACTTCTAGCTGTGTTCAAATGAATAACCCTTAACAAAAGTGAATACTTCTTTAAGGCATTTACAAGACCACAAGATATTCTTCTTTTGAGATAACTAAATGTACTAATATTCTTTTCATTAAAACAAAACTGAGACAGTTATTAGCCTCATTAAATAACAGTATTATATTCTGGTTTCACAAGTATTTGCATCATTTGCCTAATTATCCCCATACCATTGTGAGAAATTAAAGGACCTTAACTTAAACAGGAACATATATAAGGCTAAATGATTAATTAGTTAATTTTTTGGAGTATAGAAAGGACTAGAATTCTAGGACAAATAGCTCAAATCTTATACCTGCATCTCACTATAATTCTGAACACCACATGTGATTATAGAAATTTGCCATAAAAGAAGAATCAGGAACATAGGGAATAATGTTTCCCCAATTTCATGTCAGTTCCAGGCAAAAGTTATGTAGATAGACAATTGCATTGAGCCTGGCTTAAAGTCATACAGCTGGGATATTTTCCATTCAAGAGGAAATGTCATATTGGAGAAATTAAGTTAGGAAAATGCTACCTCAGCTGATGCCAAGAGCCATTTTCCCAACTTTTCCCATGACAACTTCATCTGCAGTTCATGGATATAAAACCCTATAGGGCCATTGGCATCATCAATCATTGGCTTAACAGCAATCCTTGGTGACCATACCTGGAGTTAGACTAAGAATAATATCAGTTATAGTCCCATGAGGTCTTAAATAGCAAGTTCCAATAATCAGAGCTTTAGGTGAATTTAGCTCTCAAGAATCACATACCTTAGATAATAAGTATTGACTGTAATCTCAGTTTTGTAATAGTGAGGGATTCATCACAGGAAAAAATAACAACTTATCTTGATATAACTAGTACTCATGGTAAGTAAATGCTTTTTCATCCCCAAGTTCAACATTATACAAATGATTTTGCTTTAAGACACTTAATAGCAAACAACAAAAGACTTGGGATTGTATGTGTAAATATTATAATTCAAAATTGTATACAGAGAACAATTTATATGAAACATTGCCTATAACAAAACATGGTCAGTTATTAACTGTGTTCAAATGGACATAAACATGGACTACTGTTCTCAGAATCCTTTCAAACAATAGGAACATCTTTCAGGTGACTCTTCATCACTTTGCATGCATTTCTACACATGTTCCAATCCCAGATTAAATAGCAAACATAAGTAAAATTAGGTTTCCTGTTAGGGTGACACAAGATAGCTTATAAATTAGTACTCTTCACTGACATAACTGACTAGACTGAAATCCTGTTCCTTAAAATATATACAGGAGAGCTTCCTGACTAATCTCACAGCTTAATATGTTTATACCTTTGTTTCACAAGCTTCTTTACTTTTGTCCAACTATACTCATATCATTCTGAAAGAATAAGATGCTTCAGGAATTGAATCTTATACATGTGACAAGTTCAAGCACAAATTTAACTCTTACTTAGGCCATGGGATAACTACAAATTCAGATCAAAAGAGCAAGATCTTTCAAACTTGCAACTTATTACAGTAATTCAGATGCCTTAATATTAATCTAATAGCTAACAGATTTAGTATTGCGATAAAAAACTTCCACTATTTGTCTACTCTGATAATAGAAATTTGCTATAAGAGTTAGAAGGAGGGACATGACTATAAGAACCTCAAGAAATTATGGTAGTATAAGTAACCAAGCATATGGAACCAGGTGAACATATTTCTTGTATGGTAAAATGAATTAAAAAGAGTCCAGCCTTAGTTTTCCCAAGGTAAACTTCCTACCTTACTTGCAGAGATTTATATTTATTAGCCTTAGATCTCAGGGGTCGATTCCATTAAGTTACTAACATTTTTCTTAAAGTGCCCATTTAAGGATGATCCAAGGACACAACAAACCTAAGAATAAAACACCAAAAAGAATATTCAGGATCCCAAAAGAGCTTTCTCTTCAAACAACAAAGTCAAATTAACGTACTAACAGTACATTAGCTTACAAAACCTGGAAAGATATTACATGAACTGATAAAAAGTGAAGTGAGCAGAAACAGGAAAACATTGCATAGTATCAGCAACATTGTGTGATGACCAATTATGAATGATTCAGCTCTTCTCAGCAATACAGTGATCGAAGACAATTTCAAAGGTCTCATGATGGAAAATGCTGTACACATCCAGAGAAAGAACTGATGGATGATAAATGCAAATTAAAGTATACTATCTTCACTTTTTTCATGTTTTTTTTCTTTTGGTCTGTTTTTTTCTTTCACAATATGAATAATATAGAAATAGGTTTTACATAATTGCACACATATAACCTATATCAAATGTCTTGCCATTTTAGAGAGGGAAGAAGTGAGGGAGGGAAGGAAAAAATTTGGAACTCAATTTTTAAAAAATGAATGTTAAAAATTGTCTTCATATATAATTGGAAAAAATACTATTTTAAAAAAGAATGAAACTTCTCTGCCATCAATTAGTTCTTAGATTTCTTGGTGTTTTGCCTGCAGAGATAACTGCAGTTATTTTACCTCATGATCATAATTTTTATTTGAGGTAATTTTTAGAGGTAGTGAGAATTTGCAGAAAATGTGTAATATTCCACTTTTTCAAGTGACCTGGCTGGTGATATACTTTAAAAACAGAACCATTTTCTATGTAGATATCAAATATTTTACTGTTCTATATTTAAATTAATTTTATGTTTTCAGCACATAGGTAAGTCATGAGTACTGATAAGATTCAAAGACTGTAGTAATTAATAATTGTGGTATATGTTGTGGTGCTTTCAGGAGGCTTGTTCAATAATAAATTAGTAAAGAGTTATTGTTTATACCACTGGACCTTTTGGAACAGTCTTTTTGCTCTGTAGCTAATATATCCTCCTTTTTATAGATTTCTGAGTTATATTTGAATGTGCTTTATATATATAATTGGCCTACATTTGAAGTAGCCACAAGTGTTTTCTTTTGATGGTATATATGTAATGCCTTATGTTAAGAAAGATGAAATTAACTACATATCACTAAGGAAGCTAAGGGAGTGCTTCCTCACCTAACTCAGTCACACTAAGAATCTAGTATTTGAGATAAAGATTCAACAAACTTAATGTAACAAGCATTTATCAAAAATCTACAATATGTAATACCAAAACCCTCAAGAAGCATACATTCAACTGGAGAAGAGAGGAAATACAAAGACCAAAGATGTAAAACTAAAGGGACCTTAAAAATAATGTATTTAAACCTCTTATTTATAAAGGAGGAAATTGAGAACCAGAAAGTGACTTCTTCAAGGTGACATAAGTCACATAATATCAGGGACAGGATTTGAATCCAACTCTTAAGACTCACCAGTGCTTTTTCTCTCTCCCCATACCAGCTCCCAATATTTCACTGGTATTTTAGTTTTAAGAGACATGTATATAATAGAAATTAGAATAATTTAGTTTTAATAGAATAGAAATTAAAATAATTTCATTTTAAGAGGTATATATATATATAATAGAAATTAGAATAAAAGTTATACGGGGTGCAATAAGATATTTGAAGAATGGGAAATCTCATCTAGTTGAGGGAATCAGGGAAGGATTCACAGGAAGTAGCACACAAACTGATCCTTCTTAGTGGGGTAGGATATCCAGTATAAGAAATGTTTTGTACAAAGCTATGGTGGTTAGGAAAGAATGGGAACAAAAGAGATCCATACAAGTGATCAAAAATTTAAGAGAACTAGGAAACAGTAATTAGAAATCAAAAAGGATGATAGTATTAAAAATAAGAAAGTGGTTAACAATGTCTAGCGATGTGTAAAGGTTGAGAATGAGAACTTATAATTAGAAGATCATTGGTGACTTTGGAGAAAAAAATTTTGAGGAGTAAGAATGAAAGATCTCAGGACATTTTGAAGTGAGAACGTAGTGATGAAGTTGAGATGGGCTACATTTTTCTATTTTTTCAATGAAGGTGAGATGTGAGACTATAGTTTAAAGACATTATGGTCAAAAGAAGGATTGGCGGGGAATAGAAGTCTGAGCATATTAGAGGGGTGAGAGAAGTGATTATTCCTTTCATATATTAATAACCTATTATTGAGTTACAACTAGGATTTGTTTTTTCAGAAGCCTGTAGGTTGTATAATCTCTGAAGGGCATTGTTGATGGATGACACTACCCAAATCCCCAGGACACATGATTTTCAGATCCTGGGTGGGAGACCCCACCTAACTAAAGAATCATACAAAGATTTTAATCTAAGGTAAATTCCAGACCATTATGTTCCACTCAGCCAGATCTGAGCAGAGATGGATCTAGATTACCCTAGGCAGGGATAATTTTGATACAAATAAGTATTCTTGTCCAAGTCTGAGTGATCCAAGTCAAGTGCCAGCCTCTTATTAGAATAGCTCCATCTCTCATTATAATATTAATTCTTCTAATGAATTGTTAACCAAGCTGAGTCAATTACCACTTAGGAACACCCACTCTTCCAAAGGCATATGAGCATTGAGTGGGTTCTATGAAGGATCATTGGCACTTGAGAGCATCATTGACCCTTTTTAGTAGTTATTGCTAACATGATTAATAAAATAATTAAATACTAAGAAACTGTGTCTCAAATTTTTTATACATCATAAGAGAATAGATAATTCATGGGATAAAGGGAGAAGGGCTAGTCAGGGTCAAATGAGGCAGAAGGAAGCAAGCCATCTCATCCTGAAATGGACGAGGAACAGAAGTCAGGTTTTGAGCTATGGAGGATATGAGAGATGAGGGAACTCAAGTGTAATGCTTTCATTCTTCTTTATAAAGTAAATGGTATCCTCTCCCAAGATGGGCATCATTAGAAGAGTTAAGGGCTTGAGAATATTTGGAAGATCCTCTCTGGTAATCCAAGAGGATGCTTAACAGATGTTCATACCCTTATTAAGTGGAACACTCAGAATCCCCTGACAATCCATAGCATTTTGTGCTATTGTGATGCCTAAAGGTACATCCTCTTTTCTCATCTTACCAGGCTTTCTAATGGAGCCATGAAATCTGCTCTTGGGAGAAGAAAACACCAACTGAATCAAGGACACTGACACAACCAATGCTAGAAAACTACTTTCCAGTATGTGCTGAGCGTAAAGACATTTTGGTGTGCATTTCAGATTTCAGGAACACTATCCAAGACTCCAATGGGAAACAGCTGCAGGAGCCAGCCTCCATATGTTCTATGTTGAGAGGCAGTCATAATTGGTTCCTTCTGGAAAAAATCTCTTGGTCTTCTTTAATTTGTATTATAATGCTCTGAAGACCCACAGGGGATATGAGAGAGGTGGTTTTTAGTCTAATCATTACAAGTTCTCTCAGACAAGATCTTTCAGTGGGTGGGGGAAGGATCCAACTTGTAAAACTTATTTTCATTTTTGTTGTTGTTTGACTTTTCAAACCTAAAAACGATTCCAATCCAACAACATATGGAACATACAGTCTTAACTTTTTTTTGGTCATGGACCCCTTTGGCAGTATGGAGAATCCTAGAGACCCCTTCTCAGAATATTGTTTTTAAATGCATAAAATAAAATACATAAGATTACTAAGGAAACTATATCAAAATAGTTAACATAAATAATTTCATAGTCCCAGGTTAGCAAAATATAACCCCTACTATAAATGAATGTCATTTGTACATTGTCCTGCTCAAAGGGAAGGCTTAAATAAAAGATGATGTAAGCCTCTTATTTAAGGACTTTTGTTCCCCATCCTCTTATACATAGATTGACAGTAAAATAGTTGAGTAATGTCCTGAGCAATCCCCCTACTCTTCACTTCTTCCCTTTCAAACTTGGTATGACTTCTCCTTTGGAAAACTTTTCCTGATTCCTTTACTTTTTTTTCTTTCTGGCCTCTTCATATTATCAAGGATATAATTCTTTGTTTATATGCAGCTTGCCCCAAGTAGGGTGCAAGCTCCCTGAGGGCAAGGGATTAAAAAAATTGTCTTTATGTCCACAGGACAGATCACAGTATTTACAGGTATTGTTTGGCCTTTATTGAAGAAGACATAACAGGCATTTAATAAATGTTTATTGCTTTGGATTAGCTTTTGCTTAATTTTCCTCTTTCTTTCCTTGTCTTCTTCAATATTAAAATTCTGTCCTTGGAAGCATAGCCACTTTTTGCTTTGTTTTGTTTTATTGCTCTTTTCAATTGCCAGCTGAATCTGTAACTAGCTTTAGAATGCTGGACAATTCATTTAACTTACCTAGGTTTAAGTTATAAAACAAGAAATCTGGATTCATATTCCCTTCCATTTCTAAACACTCCATGTTCATCATCAATATAACCCTTTTCTCTTTTCCTTCTGGTCCCATGACCAGATTGTCATGTTATCAATCGGAGGTGATTGATATTAAGTCAAATTCCAAGGCCTTGGAGACTCAGACCTTTTCTCCTGTTCCTGTCAACATTTCTCCTCTTTATTTTACTCTTAATGGAAGAAGAATCTTCCAAAAGACTTGCATTATTAGTCTATTAGTCCCATGACTCAGGACAGAGATAATCACCCAGAGAGAACCTTTATACTCTAGATCTGGGGAAAGAAACAGCTGATCAGTTTTTTATTTCCTCTCCTATAAAGTGAATTCCTTGCTCACCATGGTAAAGCAAAATTTAAGGGGCATCCAGGTAGCACAGTGAGTAAGAGCACCGGCCCCAGTGTCGGGATGACCTGGGGATCAAATCCAGGCTCAGATACTTAGCACCACACCCAGAAATAACTGGCCATGTAACCTTGAGCAAGTTACTTAACACCAATTGCTTAAAAAAAAGGAAAATTTAAACTGCTATATTTGCCTTCCTCTCTCTTTCTCTCCTCTTTTCCTCCTTATTTCTCTCCTTCCCTCTTTTTCTCTCTGTAACTCTTTCAATTTCATTTTCTCTGTCTCTCCCTTTTCAATTTTCTTACTGAGTTTTTGAAGCAAAGATTGCATTTCCATTTTTCCTTAGCTATCTTTGAATATTCTATCCCTGACAGGTTATGTCTTCCCTGGGAATACAGGGAAATTCAGTTAGTATGAGATGACACTGACTTTGCCAAAGTAGTGGCATTGTGGTTATGTACATGTATCTAAGTGTACAGATGCTGGTTTTTATGCTACTGTTAAATTAAAATATCAAAAAAGAATAAATGACTGAGAAAGTATTTCTTAGGTGTTTACTGTGTTCTAGACACTGTTGCTAGAATTAGGGATACAAACACAAACAAACAAGACAGTCTGCCCTCAGTAGCTTATGTTGGAACACGTTCAGTGTTTTGCACATTTATATGTGTTGGAGGCAAGGAAGGAGTGAGGTGGAGTCCAGAACTGTGGTTTCAGCAGTGAGAGGAGCTCCTACTTTGCAGACTTCCTCCCGTGATACAGACAGTGGCTTAGGACGATGACAGATTAAGTTGCTTGCTTGTGGTCACATGATATTCTTCAAAGGCAAGACATGGACCCAGGTCTTCTTGACACCAGATCTTGACCTCTGTCTGCTTATTAGGTTACACAACCTTTTATTTTGCACAAAGTAGATGTTTAATAAATGGTGGGTGAATAAATGAAAGACTGGGGAGATGTGCTGACCAAAACTGAAACATCGCAAACACAAAATATAATATTGTGTGTCAAAGACACAATATTGAATGTCTAAATCTGGCTTCTATCATACATGTGAAAGTAGAAAATGGAGCACTTTGGAGTATATTCACTAATATATTGGAATGAAAACCTCTCATAAAGATTTATGGTAAGGGATCAGTAATTAAATTGCCATTTTTGAAGCCAAGAGTTGATTTTTCTGCTTCTGCAGCTCACATCCCTCACTGGTTACACATAGGTATATGCTATAGTTGCTGGATTTTCATTGGAACAGATGAATATCTCAGAATTAAATGACAAATTAAAATAAGGGCAAGGACTATATCAAACTAATCTTGGACATCAGGGGACAAACTTCTTATGAGCAACATCATTTTAATAGGGCAGTAGTAACATCTTTTTAATCCTTTGAGTTCTGATTGCGATTATTTCACTTTGCAGAATAACTCTGTCCCTAAAAAATGCTAGGCAAACTGATTTTAAAAAATATTTTATATTTACTTTTTATCATTTATTTTATAGTTATATATTGAAATATTTTATATTATTATTTATATTTATTTTTAAAATATTTTATATTTATATCTTTTTCAATCAAATTTCACTGGAGGGAAAAAATGGCCTCCAACTGAAGAAAAGAAATTCAAAAATGCTATAAATCCCTCATAACATCATGTTTAAAGAAAAGTCATTTAAAATGTTTTTTTATAATTTTCTAATTATATCAAAATAGTTCATAATACTAACTAAAGCTAAGGTTTGTATATGGGGCATATAATAACATATAATATATAATAACACTTTGTATAACACTTTATTTATATAATACTTGCTGTCAGTCATTGTGCTAGTAAGCACTTTACAAATATTATCTCCTGTGATCCTCACAAGAACCCTGGGAAGCAGGTGCTATTATTACCAGCACTTTGCAGATGAAGAAATTGAGGCAGAGATCAAGTGACTTGCCAAAGGTCACACAGTTAGTAAGTGTATGGGCAAAGGAAGGAGCAAGTGCCAGCCAGTCTACTTCTTGCTCCTGAAAAGGCAGAAATTGAAGCTTCAATGGGAGAGAAGTAGATTCTATCCTAGGGTAAACGTTTATCTATGCTACATGTTAGCCAAGTCATCTTTCTATCTCTCTAGCTATCTCTCTGTCTGTCTCTCTCTGATAGATGTCCACCCACATGTATCTTACAGATAGTTTTTGATGTGCCCTGTCATATAACCTCCACCACCACTAATCTTGCATTGCCACAAATCAAACAATAATAACTTCCTTAAGACATTTATCTGGGAATGGCTAGGTGGTGCAGTGAAAAGAGCACCAGCCCTGGAGTCAGGAGGACCCGAGTTCAAATCCAGTCTCAGACACTTAATACTTACTAGCCACGTGACCTTGGGCAAGTCACTTAACTCCAATTGCCCTGCCTTCCCCCCTCCAAAAAGCAAAAACAAATAAACAAAACAACCCCAAACCATCTATCTGACATTAAGCTCTTTAAATCCACGACCAAAATAGTGAGAGAAAGCATCTGGAGCCAGAGCACACAGGTTCAAATCTCAGCCCAACAAGTTGAAGACTACTCTCTTTGAATCTCCAGTGCAGAGCACTGTACCTGGCATGTTGTAGGTACCTAATGAATGTTTGTCTAATGCAATTAAATTGAACCTCTCTCTGTCTGTAAAATGAAGTGATTGGGAGTGGGAAATCCTTAAGGTCCCTTCTATCTCTAAACCCTATGAAATTGTGACACTGTCTTGAAATGATGCCTTTGCTCCTTTTGTTATTCAGTCATTTCAGTCAAGTTGGACTCTTCATGATCCCCTTTCAGGTTTTCTTGGAAAAGATACTGGAGCAGTTTGACATTTTCTTCTCCAGCTCATTTTATATATGAGGGAACTGAGGCAAGCAGGGTTAAGTGACTTGCCCAGGGTCACACATTTAGTAAAGGTCTGAGGTCAAATTTGTACTCAGGTCTTTCCTGATTCCAGGCCCAGTGCTCTGTCCACTGCACTACTTAGCTGCCCCTATCTGCTCCTTATACCTAAGCTATTCTATTCTAGAATATGACTATAATAAATGCATGCTTTAAGATGGTGTTTTCCAACTTTTCTCTGCAGCATGGTATACTTTTACTAGGACAAACAAACCACTGGGAGGGGTCAGTAGGAGGCAGGGAGGGTAGATGGTTGGTGATGGAGGGACTGGCAATCCAGCCCAACTTTATGTACTTTTTGTCCATACACTCTTCCCATCCCCAAGTGAGCTATTTAAATATTTACATGTACTAGCCAGCCTTCTTCCTCTGCCCACCATGGTTGCAATAATGTCCACATTCTGCACTCACGGTCAAAAACTGGTAGAGACATAGAAAAACCTATGTGTAGCAAAGATAGCCAGTGCTAGGCAAAGCTGAGCTAAGTGAAGTTCTTTCACCTTTTCTCTACCTCCTTCTTTATGTACTCTTATCTCCATCACTTGGGATCATTGGCTCATAGATTCAGAAGTGGAAGGCACCTCGGAGATCATGACAGCCAATTGTATCATGCTCTAGATATTAGGTGACCTCTCCAAGGCTACATAGGAAGCAAGGAGTAGAGCTAGGATTTGGACTCGAGTGATCACGAAACCAGCACCCTTTTCACCATGTGTATCTTAATGATACCTGCAGGTGCTGTGGAGGTGTAAGACCAACAAAACCAGCACACAAGAGAGCCACTAACACAGGTTTTGATCTACTTTTCTAAAGGAAGTATAGCTTTAAAGGGGTTAATTATCTTACTTTAATTAAATAATGAGAAAGATATATAAGCAGAGAGAAGTGTTCAAGAAAGAATCCAATAGACAGGGCTCCAACTATCAAAACAAAGTAACGGATACATAATCATCAGACCAAAAAGCACCAACATTTGGGTTCACAAAGGATAGGGGGCTTAACAACAGCTACGTAGAGTCTGTCTGACTAAATCACAAAGACCTCAGGCAAACATTTTTCCAGTGAGTGACCCTGAAAGCAAACTACCAACCTTAGAATATACACACTAAACTAATAGGCTCAGAACCCAAAGGCATCACAACCCATGTGACTCAGTGTCTAATTGACTCAGGACCAAAATGTGTGAGACCCTTTCTGCAAGCAAGCTTCCACCTAAGCAAGTTTCCTATTAGGCAAGTTCCTCCCCCAAATATATATGTTTTTCACTGGCCCAGGCTCTATGTGATTTAGCATGGAATGTATCACAGCTGTGAACTGAGTTGGAGTTCAAAGCAGCAAGACATCTGTGATTGAAATACCTGTGTACCTTAAGACCTGGGAACAAAGTCCCAGTTCCAAGGAAAAAAGGGAACACATGTGGTCACATAGGTCTATAAAAGGACAGGGAAGATCTTATATATTCCATTAACACTATACCATGCCATTCTGCCTGTTTAGCAAAAGCTTCTTAAGCCTCCAATATGCAATATACCCAATACTATTATAGAATAAAAATTGGAAGAAACCTTTATAATCATCTAATCCAAACTGTCTTCCAGAGTGCTCAGGATTCAGCTGCTTTTCTAAAGCAATGTTCCTTCTGGACCAAATTTCCCTCAGACCTCCTCTCCTAATAAAAGCTATTTTTAGGATCTTGTTCTCTTTTAGGTAATCTGATAAACCAATATGATCATGAAGACTAATGGATCAGTGTGCTACCCCTCCCAGATAAATACTTATATTTTAAAAGTGGCTTTCTAGAATCACAATGCCTTAAGGCAAAGTACTGACTCTAGAGGATTCCAACTGCCATGGCAAAAAAGATATTTTGGGACAAGCAAGTCTTTCATTGGTCTTCAATTCACACTCCATCAGCAGACACTTTGACACAAAGATATTCTGACATAGCCTTTGGGAAACAAGTCTTCAGGATATCGTGTAAATCTATCTTTTAGCCCTGTAATAAGTATATACACACACTCTACCTTATGTCTTGAAGATTTAGAATAGGGAACTTTAACCTTTTTGACTGACAAGCTGGCAGTCTGGCAAAGCCAATGGACCCCTTCTCAGAATGTTTTTAAATGTATTAAATAATACATTTAAATTTGAATAGGGTTACAAAGGAAGACAATTATGTTGAAATAGTAACCAAAATATTGCAAAATTAAATATTGTAAAATTAAACATATATATATATTTTAAGAACAAGTTCAAAGACCCAAGATTAAGAACCCTTGATTTAGAAGAAAAGCCAAATGTATTTTCAAAAGATCAAGTATGATCCTAAACTATTCAAATACTGTTGTTTGGAATACAAGGTCATTTTCTTTTAAAGAGAAAAGTAAAATGCAATAATGGCCAATATCAAATGAAAGTCCAAATTTAAAGTTGTATTAACAAACCAAGATCATCTGCAGATGTCAGATGAAAAGGGGGGGAAATGGGTATAACAAAAGAATTGTTTTGGAGCCCTATAATTTAGAAGAATTAGTGATGGTCTTTTTGTTCCTTTAGTAGATTGCTTGGGAAACCAGAAAATAAACAAAATAAAACATAGCATTTAGTATTGTATTTTATAATCTCTTTATGGATTTTTTTTTTAAACCACTACACGTGATTTTCACAACCACAGCTATTCACTATCAGGAAATACAAATCAAAAATACAAGACACTGAGCCAAAAGAAAAAAAAAACTGCCAGAAGGGTCTAGATACAGAGAGGTCTTTATGCTCACTTAAAAGAAAGAAATTGAAATATTTTCCCTAGTCTAGTCTAGAATTAAATTTAGTCATGCAGATATATGGAAACATTTACTAAAATATACATGATATTCACTCTGTCAAAATAATTAAATTAACACTTTTTTTTGGAGGGGGAAAGGTGGGGTAATTGGGGTTAAATAACTTGCCCAAGGTCACACAGCTAGTTTTGTATTAAGTGTCTGAGGTCACATTTGAACTCAGGTCCTCTTGACTCCAGGGCAGGTGCTCTATCCACTGCACCACCTAGCCACCCCAAAATGGGTACTTCTGATACAATTAGTATGATAGGAAAAAGATAGTAGAGATACCAACCTACTCAGTTATTGTTATTGTTTAGTCCCATCTGGTTCTACGTGACCTGTGGACCATACTGTCCATGGAGTTTCCTTGGCAAAGACACTGGAGTGGTTTGTTGTTTCCTTCTCCTGTGGATTAATGCAAATAGAGGTTAAATGACTTACCCAGGGTCACATAGCTATTAAGAATCTGAGACTGAATTTGGTCTCAGATCTTTCAGACACTTGGCCCAGTATTCTATCCACTGAACTACCTAGCTGCCTTCTCAACTGTAACCCCGTATAAAGGTACTAATCCTTAATTTTTATTCTTTAGCCCAAATTTTTTATAAGAAAAAAGTAATTTTGGGGCAGCTAGGTGGTGCAGTGAATAGAGCACTGGCCCTGGAGTCAGGAGGATCTGAGTTCAAATGTGGCCTCAGCACTTGACACACTTACTAGCCATGTGACTTTGGGCAAGTCACTTTATACCAACTGCCCTCCAAAAAGCAAAAACAAAGGTAATTTTAGTCTAGAGAATTAAAAGTATACAGAATGTTTGCTTAATGCTTATGTTGAATTTAATAATTTTCATTTCTACACAGAGATGCTTTGATGTATACACAGGGGAACCCCCAATGTGTCTGGTTTCTAAGTTTGTTACTAAGTTGGTTATTTGGAACTCAGAAACACGTTCCCAAAGAAACAATAATATGAGGTTAAACAATGGTTTATTGTTACACAAATAATGCCATAGCATTGCTATAGAAATGTTATAAATGGTGGTCCAGTTCCCAGGTTGTGTCACAGCATTTTTTTTTCAAGGATTATAGAGCCAATTTAAAGTACTAATGATACCAGCAGGAAAGAGAGAAGACAAATAGTACCTTCTCTCCCTGCCTCTAGTGCAGGACTAGACAGTCCTGGCAAAGGGGAGCTTATGGGCCACCTAGTTCAATCCCTTCATTTTGTAGATGAAGAAACAGAGATCCCAGGAAGCTGCAACTTACTCAAGGTAACATAAGTAACATCAGAGGTGGAATTTGAACCCAGATCTTCTGGGTCCAGAGGCAGTGTCAAACGATCAAGTACTTACTAAGCACTGACTTTGTTCCAGGCATTGTGCCAGGTACTAGCATTACAAAGACAAGGAGAAAATAGTTCTTTCCTTCAAGGAGTTTACATTCAATCAGGAGAGACAATTATATACAAAATACAGTTATGGGGGCACTTATAGATAGAAGGGATCAGAAAAGTCTTCACGTAGAAACACAGCACTTAAAATGTTCCTTTTTATACTATCTCTCATCTTTAACTCCGTGTGACTACCCAGTCTCCTAATATACATGTACATTGACTGTCCTTAGTATGAGGTAGAAATGGAACCCTGCCCAGGCCTGTTCTCCACTCTCCTCCCCCAAGTGTTCCCTGGCCTTCAACCACACAGTCTTAATGCTCCTCCCCAGTGAAAACCCCCACTCTATAACTGCAGTTTTTGCAGCTCCCCCTTCAGGTGAAAGCAAGTTTATCTAATTCATAATAATGGGTGAGTGACTTGTTTTCCATGATAGATCATTTTAGTGTTTAGAAGCCATGCTTGATAACCAAAATTAAGCTTGATTTTGGGGGATTTTAAACTACATAATCAGGTGAAATGAAATACAAGTAGCAAGGGATCAACATGAACCGCATTGGCCCAAATATAGGTCAAAATTTTTCTCCAAATATGGTTTGTTAAGAAAAAAAAACCTTATGTATCATTACCATATTTTTAACACGTTATATGGAGAAAAATTACAATAAAAAAGAAAGAAAGAAATCTGTGCTAAAATGAAGAAAGCATCATTACTTGAATTTACAGAGTTGTTTTTAAAAATACATTTCACAGTAAATATATTTCATATAGTAATAGTTTATGATTGTTTTTTCTGTGTGTATCTCTATATCCTCAAGCAAAGTTTGACCCCAATTCCCTAATTATGGTATGGAGGTGACATTAGGTTCTTTCTTCTCCTTCTTCTCCTTCTTCTCCTTCTTCTTCTTCTTCTTCTTCTTCTTCTTCTTTTGTTTTTTGGAGGGGGAAAGACTGGGCAATTGGGGTTAAGTGACTTGCCCAAGGTCACACAGTTAGTACATGCTAAGTTTCTGAAGCCAGATTGGAGCTCAGGTCCTCCTGACTCAAGGGCCAGTGCTCTATTCACTGCACCACTTAGCCACCCTGTGACATTAGATTCTTGAAAGCTCTACTCTTAGTTCTATGGTACAGGAAAGGATTTGAGTTTGGCATCTGAGATAGATTGGGTCTGCTCTATGAAGACCATTCTAGCAAAGTGTAATGAAACTCATTTATAGCACTGAGAATGCTAGCAAATTTGATGATCTTGCTATTAATGAAACAGACAAAAATATGTATAAGTAAGCTGCAGCTAAATGTACATACAGATCATAGCTTCTCCTTAGAGAGGAAAATTAGTTTTTTTCAAGTTTTCAGATGACATCAATTTAGGAAAAGAGAGACAACCTACTGAATTACAATTGGGATTCAGAAAGATCATAACGGGCTAGAGCACTGTGTCAGATTGGATAAAATGAAATTTAATAGGCACAAATGTAAATAAAATCTCATACTTTTTTATTTTGCTTTTTGGAGGGCAATTGAGGTTAAGTGACTTGCCCAAGGTCACACAGCTAGTTTTTGTGTTAAGTGTCTGAGGACAGATTTGAACTCAGGTCCTCCTGACTCCAGGGCCAGTGCTCTATTCACTGCGCCACCTACCCACCCCTAAAATCTCATACTTTTCAAAAACCAACTTCAGAAGAAGATTAGTGAGGTGTGGTAGGTTGTAAGCTCAATATGAATACCATTATGGTAGCCCAAAATGCTAAAGCAAGCTTAGAAATGCAGAGTGTCCAGCACTTGGGTTATAGCAGTGACCCTCTATTTTTTTTTCATGGTCAGACCCATCTGATGTTTTATGTTCATTTCTGGGCACCACAATTTAGAAGGCATAATGATAGACTAGAGATCAAGTAGAGAAGGACAACCCAGATGGTAAAAGAGTTTCGGACAATAATGCTACATGAGGACTCTCACAGTCTCTCTCGAGAACTTTGGAATTTATGATGTGACATGGGAGACACTGGCACAGGACTGCCCAGCATGACTATGGCTACCAATACTAGCTCGAAATGTTCTACCCAGGTTTGGCATAAAAATTTCATGTGATTTGGGGTGGATTGCTTAAATTTACTCATCTCATGTCCTTTTGAGCTACTTCAATTCTGCTTTGCGTATAGGAAAGGGCACCTTCTCGGATGAGGGCACACCATGCTGGGCTCTAGAAACTCTAGAGGCTTGAACTAATCTAAAGTAAACATTTGCTCCTACTAATTTCCTCACCAATTTTGGGCTTCAATTTCGCTTTAATCTCTTTTATGGTGCCTCTTCTAGTTGGAAGATGATTCTTTCTGTTGAAAACACAAACAAGATAGGAAATGAGTAGTTCTACATTTTTCCCCCATCATCTGTCAACATTGTACCAATTCCCTTTGGAGCAGAACTATACTTTTCTTGATTTTGTTTTTGGTCAAAACACAACTTCCAAAGCTTTCTGATACATACCCCTTTGTATTATTTATAATCTTAAAAATCATTCTGGTCTTGTGTTTCTGAAATTATTCTCAAAAACCATTTTTGGTTTTGTATAATTTCCATCTCTTGTACATGATCCTTTAAAACTTGAGCTGACAGCAGAGCTGTGAATAAACAATCCAGTTCATTTTAGTGAGCAATTAATGATAGTAATAAGAATAGCAATAGCTAGTATTCAGTATTCATATAATGTGTTAAGGTTTGCAAAGTGCTTTTCATATATTCTATCATTATATCTTTTCAACAACCCTGTGCCCCATCAATTGGGGAATGGCTGAACAAGTTGTGGTATATGCATGTTATGGAATACTATTGTGTTATAAAAAACAAGGGGCAGATGGATTTCATATTTACCTGGAGAGGCTTATATGAACTGATGCTGAGTGAGAAGAGTAGAACCAGGAGAAATTTGTACACGATTACAGACACAACATATGTGTGATGACCAACTTTGATAGACTGGACTCTTCTAAGCAATGCAGTGATATGTCAATCCCAAAAGACTCACGATGGAGAGAAATGTGTGCATCCAGAGAAAAAACTAGAAAGAACTGAGTCTATATCCAGATGGAAGCAAAATACCTGATCTTTTTCCTTTTCTTGTTTGGTTTTATATCCTCTTTACTGTTTTTCATTCCATCTGATACAATCCATCTTTATAACCTGACTAATGTATAATGTGAAAGTATTTACAGATCCTATACTTGATTATATGCCACCATGGAGGGGAGGGAAGGGAGGGGGACAAAATGTGAAACTCAAGGAATTTTGGAATTTAGTCCTGTAAACTAAAAGGAAACAAACAAATTAATTAAAAAAAATTAAAAAAAACCAACCCTGTGATGATAATAGGTGCTGTTATTATCATCATTTTGCTGGTGAAGAAACCAAGACATGCAGAGTTAAGGGACTTATGGGACTTGTCCATGATGATATAACTAGCAACTTTTTGAGGCCAATTCAAACTCAGGCCTTCCTGATTCCCACTCCAATGCTTTATCCCTATGATAACAATTGAGTACTTACTATAGTTCATTGTAGATGCTAGGTATACAAAGTCAAAAATAAATCTGTCTTTGCCCTACAAAGACATTACATTTTCCTGGATAGAAATCAGCTATTTCTTTCTTTCCTTCCTCATCAATATCACCTGTACTTAACTGTAGTCAGAATTTCACCTTTTACATTCTTCCACTATCTTTTGTTTCATATTCTTTCCTAAAACCTAGGGCCATGAGATCATACCTTCCTTTTCTCTGATTTTGTTTTGTTTTTTTTTTAGTTGGCTTTTTTGCTCTCTTGAAAAACAAGCTATATACATCATTGCACTAGGAGTTTTCTCTTTGTCTTTTAAGAAGTCGAAGACAACATAGTCAGTTTTTATTCAAAGTTCTCCTTCCAGGTTACAAACCAGGGTTGTAGGGTTTTTTTTCCCCTCCTTATTAGTCTGAATGAAGTACAGAGTAGCTCTTTTACTTCAGGTTTCTACTATCTGAGAAAGAAATTAACAGAAAATAAAAGCAGGGCCTTAGTGAATTATCTGCTTCATAGCACAATGAGTTTCCAGTAGATTTCCAGATTTTTGAAGTCCCACTTCACTGATCTAGCTATCTCTGACAGTTCTGTAATTGGGAAAGCATCACCCACCCAGCCGTTCCCTATGGCCATTCAGTTGAATATCATTTCTGACTTATTTTATCCTCACTTCATCATTTCTGACTTATTTTATCCTCATTTCAAATGCTCTATACCATGCCTTCAAAACCCTAAACTTTGATTCACTGATTGATGTGCAGGTGTACACTTTAACATACAGTGCTACTCTCCCTCTTTACTTCTATTCGGTAAAAATATAACTTCATCCCTTATCCAGGGGTATGCAGGAGTCATTTCATACTGGATCACAGAGCTGATTGTTAAATTCTTAGTGTGAACATTTACACTTTAGAATGAGCAAATTCTATAAATTAGGGCTTAACAGTGTTTTGCTGATTGCCTAAACTTCAGAAAGTGATTGAGAAAATGTTAATAATGTAGATTAAAAGTAAAAACATGTTGAATATAAATTTTCTTTTCCACAGAGATAGTTGTTAAACATTCACCAGTAAACCACTACCTCTATTTCCAAAACTCCTTTTTAAAAGGACTAAATCTGGTGCAACCTCCTCCAAGAATCCTTTCCTTTGCCCTCCCCTCTACCCCGCCATAAGCCTCTTTCCATCCTCAGAACTCCCACATCAAACAATTTTTAAACAAAATTTTTGGTATCTTTGTTTTTTTTTCATATGAGCAGATTTTTCTTCCAATATTCATCCCCCTATCCTCTCCCAGAGAGTCATTCTATGTAAGAAAGAACATTTTTAAAAAACAATGAAAAAGAGCAAGAGAAGGAAAAATAATAAACAAAATTGATGAAGATATGTAAAAAGGATGAAAATTTATCCAATGTGCAACATCTATGGACATCCCACTCATGCAAAGGAATAATATAGGAAGGGGTCTTCTCATATCTTTTCTTTGGGACCATGATAGTTCTTAGTAATTTGACAACAGTTTTGTTTTGTTTTGTTTTGTTACAGTTGTTCTTTACATTTAGACTATTATAATCATTGTGGCTATTGTTTGCTTGACTGTGATTACTTCACTTTACATCAGACCATGTAAATCTTTCCTTGCTTCTCAGTATTCGTCATATTCACCATTTGTTTCATAGCAGTAATACTCCATTGCATTTGTGTACCAAAATTTGTTTAGCCATTCACCAAACAATGGCATATTTCTTGTTTCAAGTTCTTGGCTACCACAAAAAAAAAAGTGCTGTTATAAATATTTGGGTATATATGGAGATTTTCTTCTTATCAAATACCTCCTTAGGGTATAAGCTTAGCAGAAGAATTAAAAAGTTTAGAGATTTAGTGATTCTATTTGCATAATTCCAAATTGATTTCCAAAATTATTGCACTGATTTACAGCTCCACCAGCAATGCATTGCTGCACCTGTCTTCCCACAACATTCACAGTACTCATCTTTGCCAATTTGCTGACTATAAGGTGAAGTTTCAGGGTTTTTTTATTTGCATTTCTCTTATTATTATTCATTTGGAACATTCTACTACAAAGTTGTTAAGGGTTTGCAATTTTCCTTTTAAGAACTTTCTTTTGTTTATTCATATCCTTTAACCATTCATTCATTCTTTCATTCATTCGTTTGTTTATTGAGAAAGAGCTTTTGGCAAGCGACAGAGAGAGAGAAAGGGAAAGAGGCAGAGAAAGAGGGATGAGGGAGAGGGAGAGAGACAATGAGGTAGAGAGAAATGGAGAGAGACAAATAGAGAGAGATTAAAAAGTGTATATATCTTTGATGTAAAAATTGTTATCTGAAAAATGTGCTACAAATTTTTTTTGCCTATTTGATCACTTACTTTCTTACTCTTATTAATGCATTATTTTGTTTTTGTATAAGTTCTTCAGTTTCTTATTATCAAAATTAACAATTTCTTTTGTAATTGTATCTATTCCGTTTTTGTTAAGAATAAATGTCCCACCCATAGCTATGAAAGAATATGATCAGCTTTTTAAAAATTTTTTTATAGTATAATCTTCACTATTATGATAACATATCCATTTTGAATTTATTGTGGATCATGTCATTAAATGGTGTTCTAAGCTAATTTCTGTTGGACTGCTTTACAGTTTTCCCAGCAGTGTTAATTAAATAGGGAATTCTTTTCTAGGTAATTTTGCTTTCCTGATTATAAAACATTGCTTCTCATTCTACCTATTCAAGTCTATTAGTCTGTTCCATTAATTTACTTTTCTATTTTTAATCCTTGCTAGCTGGCTTTGATAACTTCTTTATAATGCAGTTTTAGACCTAGAAGTGCTATTCCTTCTTCATTTCTTTTTTCATAATTTCCCATTATATTCTAGACCTTCTGTTTCTCTAAAAAAATTTTTCATTATTTTATTGAGTTCTGTAAAGTGTCCATGTAATAGTTTGATAAATGTACCATAAAACTATAGATGAACTTTGGCAATATCTCCATTGTTATTAGAATGGTGTAGTCCAGCCATGAGCATGAACTGTTCCTTCAGTTATTTAAACTGTACAAAAAAATCAAGGAAGTGAAAAATAATATGCTTCAATCTGCATTCAGACTCCATCAGTTCTTTTCTTTAGATGTGGGTATCATTTTTTATCCTAAGTCCTTTGAAATTGTTTTAGACCATTGTATTGCTTAGAAGAGTTAAGTCATTTACAATTGAACATCATACAATATTGCTGTTATAAAGCTCTCCTGGTTCTGTTACCTTCACTTTATATCAGTTCATGTAAGTCTTCTTAGGTTTTACTGAAGTCTGCCTGCTCATCATTTCTTATGAAACAATTGTATTCCATTACAATCATATACCACAACTTGTTCAGTGGTTCTCCAATTCATGAACATCCCCTTAATTTCCAATTCTTAGTCACTGCAAAAAGCAATGCAATAAAAATGTTTGTACATGTAGGTCTTTTTCCCTTTTTTATAATCTCTTGAGATAAAACCTAGTAGTGGTATTGCTAGATCAAAAAGTATGAACAGTTTGATTGTCTTTTGGGTATAGTTCCAAATTGCTCTCCAGAATGGTTGAATCAGTTCACAACTCCACCAAAAGTGCCTCAGTGTCCCAATTTTCCCACAATCTCTTCAATAATTTTTGTTTTCTGCAATATTAACCAATCTGATAGGTGTGAGGTGGTATTTCAGAGTTCTTTTAATTTGCATTTCTCTGATTAATAGTGATTTAGAGGGTTTTTATATGACTATAGATAGTTTTGATTTCCTCATCTGAAAACTATTCATATCCTTTGACCATTTATCAGTAGGGGAATGACTTGTATTCTTATAAATTTGACTCCATTTTCTACATATTTGAGAAATGAGGCCTTTATTAGAGACACTTGCTATATAAGTTATTTCCTGGCTTTCTGCTTTCCTTTTAATCCTGGTTGCATTGATTTTGTTGGTGTAAAACCTTTTTGATGTAACATATTCAAAATTATCCATTTTACAACTCATAATACTCTCTATCTCTTGTTTGGTCCAAATTCTTCCTGTCTCCATAGATCTGACAGGTAAACTATTATATATTCCTCTATCTGCTTATGGTATCACCCTTTATGTCTAAATCATGCACACATTTTGACCTTCTTGTTATACAGTAGAACATGTTGGTTTGTCCTTAGTTTCTGCCATACTGTTTTCCACTTTTCCCAGCAGTTTTGGTCAAACAGTGAGTCTTTGCCCCCAAAGCCTGTGTTTGGGGGTTTGTCAAACATTAGTTACTATGGCCATTTACTACTGCATAATGGGTACCTTATCTATTCCACTGATCCACCACATTATTGCTTAACCAGTACCTGATTGTTTTAATGATTACCATTCTATAATATAGTTATAAATCTGGCCTAGTTAGGCCACTTTTATTCACATTATTTTTTTTATTAATTCTCTTCATATTCTTTACTTTTTATTCTTCAAGATGAATTTTGGCAGGATTTTTTCTAATTCTATAAAATATTTTTGATAGCTTGGCATGGCACTGAATAAGAAAAATAATTTAGGTAGAATTGTCATTTTTTTTAAAGCAATTGGGGTTAAGTAACTTACTCAAGGTTACACGGCCAGTTATTTCTGGGTGTGGTGCTAAGTATCTGAGCCCGGATTCGATCCCCCAGGTCATCCCAACACTAGGGCCAGTGCTCTTATTTACTGTGCTACCTGGCCACCCCTGGAATTGTCATTTTTATTGTATTGGTTAAGCCTTCCCATGAGTGATTAGTATTTATCCAATTGTTTAGATCTGAATTTCTTTGTGTAAAAAGTGTTTTGTAATTGTGTTCATATAGCTCATATAGTGGCAGTTAGACCTAAGTATTTTATGTTCTTTACAATTATTTTAAATTGAATTTCTCTTTCTACCCCTTTCTGCTGGACTTTTTAAAATAATGTATAGAAATCTAATAATTTCTGTGGTTTTATTTTACCTACAGCAACTTTGCTAAAGGTGTTAATTATTTCAACTAGTTTTTCAGTTGGTTCTCAAGGATTCTCCAAGTATATTATTATATCACCTGCAAAGAATGATAGATTTGTTTCTTCATTGCCTATTCTAATTTTTCAATTTCTTTTTCTTCTTTCATTGCTATTGCTAAGTACAATATTGAATAATTTCTAGTACAATATTGAATAATGGCAGTGATAATGAGCATCCTTGTTTCACCTCTGATGTTATTGAGAAGACTTTTTGCTTATCCCCATTACAGATAATGCTTGCTGATAGTTTTAGATAGATACTACTTATCATTTTAAGGAAAGCACTATTTATTGCTATGCTCTCTAGTGTTTTAATAGGAAAGGGTGAAGGGGCAGCCAGGTAGCACAGTGAGTAAGAGCACTGGCCCCAGAGTCGGGATGACCTGGGATTGAATCCAGGCTCAGATACTTACTATCATACCCAGACATAACTGGCCGTGTAACCTTGAGCAAGTTACTTAACCCCAATTGCTTTAAAAAAAAATAGGAAAGGGTGTTGTATTTTGTCAAAAGCTTTTTTTGCATCTATTGAGGTAATCATATGATTTCTGATGGTTTTGTTATTGATATAGTCAGTTATTGAGCCTAAGTTTTCTTGTTTCTAAGGTTTTGGGTCTTTGTTATTTTTGTCTTGTTTTGGATAAAATTAAAGAGTTTAATTCATTGGCTTCTGAGTTCCCTTTCATCTAAATATTCTGCTAAAGGGTGCCTGCTTGTGTTCATAGCAACTGTGGGTCTTCTGGGTAGGCAAGGTGGTTAATGAGACCTGTACAGAATTTGCAGATTCTATGATATAAGCTGATGCAAATGTTGAAATACTGGATGAAAGCAAGTAATCATCAGTGATTCAAGGGTCATTAAGGAAAACCAACTGCAGTCCCTTTCAGATATGTCAGCAAAGCAACCAAACCAAAGATGAATTAACAATCCTTATCTCTGACACAAGCTCCAAGGTTTTACTATTCACTAAACAATCAGTAGAAACTAAATAGCTCAAAATTCGATAACCTATAAGAAACCTGTTTTATTGTTACTATTTTAAACTAGTATCATTCCATTCAACTATCTAGTTTAAAGGTTTTAGTATACATCTGATTTCTTAGTCATCAGAATTTCCTATATTTGTATTCCTATTACTATAAAGATCTAGGTTCATGCCTATGCTGAATGTCAGATGAAAACAATATGTTGAAATTTACTTCAGTAAAAAACCTTTCAGCTAAATACATCAGAAGTGATAAATTTTGGAGGCTGAAAAACATTTGTTAAGCTCAAAAATGTTATTTGTTGTGCTAAGGTATTGGGCATTAATAAAAACCAGACTTTCTGGTATTCTGTCTCTTTCTCAAAATTCCCCTATATAATTTTATTTACTGAGTCCAAGGTATGCAGAACTTAATAAATACAAAGGGAGATATGCATTGTTTTTGTCACTAGAGGGCAGGAAATTAAAATAAATTACTTCCAAAAATCCTTAATGAGAAAAAGAAAAAAAAATTCATGATTCCCTAAAAGGTGAAAATAATTGACAGTGATTTGCTGTAAATAAAGCAATGGAGGTTATTAACATAATCCTCATGAATAATACATCAGGTAATAACAAATACAATGAATTATACACAGAGATGCTCTCACTTTAGACTGTGCTTGTGTCCTAAAATATGCTTCTTTTATTGGATGATAAACCTATTTGAAATTAATAAACACAAAATAAGTCTGATGTTGAGCAGTTACAATTATGGGGAATAAATTCCTTCCATTCTTCTTATTTTGTCTACTCAGTAGGCTATAGAATGCTTTCTTTACATGGTTGCTAATACAATTTAATCCCACTATTTTAGAATTCAGATACTGGCTCCTCTGAAATTTATCTTAATGGCATCTATGCAAAATGAATTTATGAAGGAAGTCAACAGTGAAAACATAATTAGAGGAGCCTGTATAACAAGAATTTCCCCCCACTTTACCTAATCTTTCTCCCCTCTGCCTAATCTTTCAGTCCCTGAACTTCTCTCTTATTCTACCTCAAGGGAGAGATTATAGCAGATTGGATCTGGAGCTAGAAGGAACCTCAGAAGCCATCTACTCTGATCCCTTCATTTAGCCAATGAAGAAGCTGAGTGAAGTCAAAGGCAGATAAATACCTTGTCCAAAGTCACACAACTAATGAACATCAGAGGTGAGATTTGAACTAATGTTCTCTGACTCCAGAGCCAAAGAGCCTTTTCCTGGACTCTCTCCATTACGTCATAAAGTATTAAACTTGATTCTTTGAGTGGATGAATAAATGGATAAAAAATATTTATTAAGCACTTACTATGGAGCAAGCAGTGTATTAAGTGATGGATCCAAAAGCAAATGTGAAGTAATCCCCTACCTTCAAGGAATTTACATTTAGTAGGAGGAGCTATTACAAATAGGGGAGTGATGACGAGGGATGGATATTTTGATTTGGAAAGTTACTAAATTGGCCAGTAATCAAAGTGGTGATTTGGTTCCAGAACTAGAAAAAGTGGGGGAGGGGAGTACTGGTCTTGCTGTCACTCCCCTATATGTGTTAGTTACCATGATTAGAATATAAGCTCCTTGAGGGCAAGAACTATATTCACTGGTTTTTTTGTTGTTGTTGTTGGTTTTTTTTGGTAGTTGAACTTCTATGCTAAACTGGGATTATTTTTGGATTCCTTCTTGGCAATTCCATCTTGGTCTTCAATAAGAAATGAATAGCTACCAAAAATAGGAAGGTAATAGTCTCATTGTATTCTATGTACATCAGACTTCATCTGAAATATTGTGTTGAGTTCTAGGAGCCACAGTTTAAGAAGGACATTAATAAGCAGCCCAGAGGAAAACTTCCAGGATGGTTAAGGCCATTGAGATTTTTTTTTGATGAGCATCTAAAGTAACTGAGGATGTTTAACCAGGGATAGAAAAGAGTAAGAATAGGGGAGAGAAATAAGTATTATAACTACCTTCAAGAATTTGAGGAGGAGGGATTGAATTTATTCTGTTTGGCTCCAAAGAGCAGAAATATGAGCAGTGAGTGGAACCTGCAATGAGGTCATTTAGACCTGATTTCAGAAAAAAAAAATTACTTTGTCTGAGATCATGATTGCTACCCATGCTTTTTTTTAACTTAAGCTGAAACATAATAGATTCTGCTCTAGCCCCTTATGTTTACTCCATGTGTGTCTCTCTGCTTCAAATGTGTTTCTTGTAATCACCATATTGTAGGATTCTAGTTTTTAATCCACTCTGCTACCTACTTCCATTTTATGGGTGAGTTTACCTCATTCACATTCATAGTTGTGCTTGTGTATTTCACTCTATCCATCTTCCCATGGTGGAATATAAACAGCTTAATATTATTGAATCCCTTCATGTTTTCTCTTTTTCCTTTATGTTTCATTCTTCTCTTGAGTGTCATATTTGAAAATTAAATTTTCTGTTTGGCTCTGGTCTTTTCATCAGGAATAACTGAAAGTTCTCTATTTCATTAAATATCCATTTTCCCCCTGAAGGATTATACTCAGTTTTGCTTGGTATGTGATTCTTGGTTGTAATCCAAACTCTTTTGCCTTCCAGAATATCATATCCCAAGCCCTCATATCCTTTAATGTAGAAGTTGCTAAATCCTGTGTAATCATGACTGTGGCTCCACGATATTTGAATTGTTTCTTTCAAATTGCTCAAAGTATTTTTTCCTTGACCTGGGAGCTCTGGAATTTGGCTATAATATTCCTTGGAGTTTTCATTTTGGGATCTCTTACAGGCAGATTGGTAAATTCTTTCAATTTATATTTTCTTCTCTGATTCTAAGATACCAGGGCAGTTTTCCTCAATGATTTTTAAAGATATCTAGGATTTTTTAAATCATGGCTTTGAGGTAGTTTAATAATTCTCAAATAATCTCTCCTTGATCTATTTCTCAAGTTAGTTGTTTTTTCCAATGAAATATTTCATATTCTATTATGTTTCTTTATTCTTTTGATTTTGTTTTATATTTTCCTAATGTCTCATGAAGTCATTAGCTTCCATTTCCCCAAGTCTAATTTTTAAGGAATGACTTTCTTCAGTGAATTTGTGCCTCCTTTTCCACTTGGCCAATTCTACTTTTTAAGGAGTTGTTTTCTTCAGTGAATTTTCAAATATTTTTTCCCATTTTTTTATGCTTCCTTTACCAAGCTATTGACTCTGTTTCCATGATTCTCTTGCATCACCCTAATTTATTTCCCCAGTTTTTCTACTAACTCTCCTATTTTATTTTTAAAATATTTTTGAGCTATTCCATGAGTTCTTTTTGAGTCTGAGATCAATTTACATACATATATATATATTGAGGATTCACAAATATCAAATTATTTCTCACCCTGTCTGCAAGACTTCAGTAAGTCTTTGCACCTGATATCATCCCACCTGTACCTTTTCATCTTCTTGTTATGTGTAGTCTTCCTCCCTTCTTAGATTCTAAGTTTCTTGAGAGCAGAGATTGGTTTTTGCCTTTCTTTGGATTCCCAGTGTTCAACACAGTGCCTGCAACATAATGGATGTTCAATAAATGTTTACTGACTCTGTTCTTGAAAATGAGACTTTCTCACTACCTTTAGTTAAATGATGAAAACTTGTGAGCCAGTCTCCATTTAGCTTATGCTTATTTCAACTATTTTTTTTTGGAGGGCAATTGGGGTTAAGTGACTTGCCCAAGGTTACATGGCTATTTTTTGTGTTAAGTGAGGCCATATTTGAACTCAGGTCCTCCTGACTCCAGGGCCGGTGCTCTATTCACTGCGCCACCTAGCCGCCCCCAATTATTATTTTTTATGTCTGTCATGGCTGTTAGAGGCGGTGGTTAACTTAGCAGAAATAGTGCTGGACTTGGCATCTAGGAAGTGGACTGTTTAAAATTCTCTTTGACATGTGTGACACTGGGCATCTCATTTAACCTTACAGGACTCAAGCAATTCTATTGGATCTAGCTACTAAGTCATAAACAGTATTATCTGCTTCAAAGTATGGAATCTAGTACTCAGTACAGAACTTGACCTGTAGGAAGTACTTAAGTGCTTGAGGACTGACAGTAAACTTGACTGTGGAAGAAGTTTCTATGACCCAGACTTCCTGCACTAAGGAAATCACAGTGCTGGGAGTATTTGTGTTGCAGTATAAGTCTTATAGCCCAGGGACCAGTCTGGGGTACCTCCCACATAGACTTCAGCAATGGAAAGGAAGGACATTGACCACAATGGATCCAAGCCTTTGACATGGAGGCATGAATAGGCTATCAAAAGACAAATCCCTAAGAGGTTTAACTTATTAAAACAAAGATGTCAAAGGCTGGCCAAACATTAAAAAAAAATCTGATAACAAAGACCTGGATTCAAAACCAAGGAGATAACCAAGGAAGAAATAAGCATAAAGGGAATTCACTCCATACCATATCCTCCTGATAAGAATGATTCATTTGGATATGTGCCATAAAAAGTTTGATTTTAACCAAGATGCTCAGTGCAGCCATAAGGAAGAAAACATATCTTTATCATCCATCCTGTCTTCTTTGTCTCATTTTTAATATATTTTATACTGAAATGACACTCTTGTCAAAGTGAAAACAGCTGTGAAAATACCATTCAGGGATACTAATAATAAAACAATGAAGTAAATGTTTGGTATCATCAAATTCATTAACATTTTATGTAATTTTAAAAATTGCATCAGCATTCCGGGAAAATGCAATGTGTGATGATTATCTCAGATTAGGAAAAATCACATATAAACTGGTAAGACTACAAATACAATTGAATGCTTAAGAGATTTACCTTAATGCTGTTGATGAATTAATAATAGATATAAAAAACTCATTCTATTTCCAAAGCTTTGTGCTGTCCCAAATGAAGGCATTGTATGTAAGAATGTAGTTGAAATAATGATATGATTAAAATGTCAAGTTGCACCTGACATATAAATAAACGTATTCCTATTTCTTACTCCATACTTTTATCTCAGAGAGACTTCCCCTAGAATGCAAGCTCCTTAATGAAAGGATTATCAGTTTTGTTGTTATATCTACAGCACATAGAAAAATGTCTTATACATCATAGATGCTTAGTAAATGTTTATTGAATTAAATTTTCAACTAAATTACCATCATGGCATTTAGCAAGAACACATCTTAAAGTTTAAAACTTGGAATAAAATGTTCTCATGGTTTAATGTATCTACACACTGGGGTCCTTATGTTAATGCATTAGATTGCATCATGAGCCTCTGGACTGTGTTTTCAAATTCTCCAAATGCTTACATTATAATAACCTAGTTCTTTCAGACCCAGAATTTAATCACTTCAGGTATGTGATGAAGTGTGAAGGGACCATAGGAAAAGGGTAGTATAAGAAGGAGAAAAAAAGAAGAGAATTTGGCAGTTGGTTTCTTCTTTGAGGACCTCTTTGAGAAGTTCCTATCCACAAATTTATTGATTCAATGAGCAAGCATTGTCATGTCCTGTTCTGTGCCAGACACTGTGCTCCTAAAAGAATCCCAGTCTTCCAAAAGTTTATATTCTATTGAGGGAAAACAACACAGACACAGATAAATAAATGCCAAATATACAAATGAAAAGTATTTACTGAGCTTGTAATCCTCTAACCCTACATAGCCTAACTAACTACTGTCAGTCCATGCCTCTCCCATTCTACACTCATGAATTTGATTATTTGAACCCAAGCATAAGACTTTACATCTATCTCTATTGAATTGATTCAAACCAGTGTTCTCTTTTGTCAAGATCTTTTTGAATACTGACTTGGTCAAACAATGGCTACTTGAAGTAGCCATTAGTACAATTAGTACAAGGTCAAGCAAAGATCTCTAGGGCACATTAGTGGAAATCCCTTGCCAAGTTGACATGAAATCATTAGCAATTGGTCTTTGAGTCCATCTACTTGACTAGTTCTGAATCTGTTTAACTGATTCACCTTTCTGTTTGTTTTTTTTACCATATCAAATAATTTTGATGATAACTACTTTGTAGTTTGAGATGTGGAGACTCTATGCTTCCTTCTAAACTGTTTTGTTTTAATAAAGCACATCCATCTGGAGTTGCATTCTAGTCATGAGTTTCATTTCACCAAGTTTCAGTGATAAATAAAAGGTCAAAATTGTCTTCTTGCATTAGGAGCACTAAAATTCCTTGAACTTATTGCTAAGATGCTGGACATTGCTCTATAAACATTTGAGGCCTTTAGTTTTACTATTGAGTTGTCCTTGGGATATGCTGAGTTACAGATGCCTTTGGGACACCGAATAAGAAATGTTCAGCAAATAGTTGGTAATGTAGAACTGGAACTCAAGATAGAAAGTAGGGATGGAGATAGCTCTGCAATTCATTCAAATGATAGTTAAATCCATGGGAGCTGATGGAATCACCAACAGTATGTAAAGAAAGAAGAAAAGAGGGAGTAGGATGGGTATACACAGAAACAAACAGATAGTGGAAAACTGAGGGATGGCCAGAAAGGTAGAAGAACTAGAATAGAGTGCCACAAACAAAAAAAATCCTAAGGAAGCAAGAGTATCCAAAGGAAGGGAATGGTAAACAGTGTCAAATGCTATAGTGAAATCCAGAATATTAAGAATTGAGGGAAGGGGCGGCCAGGTAGCACAGCGAGTAAGAGCACCGGCTCCAGTGTTGAGAAGACCTGGAGATCGAATCCCAGGCTCAGACACTTAGCACCCACCCAGAAACACCTGGCCGTGTAACCTTGAGCAAGTTACTTAACCCCGATTGCTAAAAAAAAAAAAAAAGAATTGAGGGAAGACAATTGATCTGTCAAGTAAGGGATCATTGGTAACATTGGAGAGAACAATTTCAGTTGAATGACAAGGTCTAAAGCCAAGGATATGAGAAATAAGTGGAAGGGAAAAGTATAGCTTCATTTTATTTCTAGGAATTTAGCTGTGAAAGGGAGAAGTGAAGTAGAATAATAACTTTAGGAGTTAGTAAGGTCAAGTGAAGTTATTTTTTAAGAATAGAGGGAAATTGGGTAGGTTTGTATGAAGTAAGAGCAAAGTAAAATCAAGTCTAATCTTAGAAGAGTATTGAAGGTATAAGAAGAGTTTGAAAATTTGAGACACAGGTGAGATAATTGAGAGGACAAATTATAAAGGGGAACCAAAAGCTAAATGATATCTATGTAGGCTGGTCCTTTGGATCAACAATAAATCCACGTTCATCCTTTTTAAAGGCAGTCTCATTGCATCTTTTGGAGGGTGTGAAAAATATGAAACATAACTAATACTTTATTTTTCTGGACCAATCAAGAACAAGACAGATAAGATTCAGTTGCTGGTTTGTCTGTTTCCTTTGTTCTTCCTATGTTAATTGTCTTTTAGACATTTCACTGTTCATCTGATTATCCACCAGAGGGCAGGCTAAATAAAAGGATGTTCATTCAAAAACCAAATCAACACCCATTGTGCAAAGCACTGAACTAAACTCTGGGAAAATACAAAGATGAAAAATTACATAGGTCTTACTTCAAGAAGCTTATCGGGAACAGCTCTACCGGCATTTTTAAGTGCCAACTATATGCCATATTCTGTGAGTGGTAGTAATTGCCCCCCTGAGGGATCCAACAGGCCAGTTCCAGTAGGGTAATGCTGCTATTTCATCCTTCTCCACCTCTTCCTCTTCTTCCTCCTCATCTCCTTCTTCCCCCTCTTCCTCTGTCTACATGAGGAGTCATACCCTTGTATGTGAGTATTCTGTCCAAAGGAATATAAATTTTGATTGCTTATACCGTGTTTCCCCGATAATAAGACCTATCCCGAAAATAAGCCCTCCCCTTACTGTGTAAGATTCCTCTAAAATAAGCCCTCCCCCGAAAATAAGCCCTATTGAGATTGCTACTGTAGTGAAGGTGATCTCCTGCGCTACACGCTACATTACGATACCCTCTGTATGCACCTTCCCCCCCCCGTGAAACGCACGCTGTGCTCCGAGCTTCATCCAATCAGAGCTGCAGCAGTGAGCGCGTCATCCTGTTCTTCCCCAGTGATTTGCTTGCTGGCGCCATTGAGAGCAGTGCCGCGGAGGAGAGCTGAGGCAGGACAACATAAGCCCTCCCCTGAAAATAAGCCCTCTGGTGTTTTTCTTTCCAAAAAAAATTAATAAGACAGTGTCTTATTATCGGGGAAACACGGTACTTCACAAGGTATCTTGATATTTGGGGGCTAGATTTTTTCTTTCCTGCTTATTTATTCAATCTTCATTGTTGAGTTTTTTTAAACTAGGACTATTAACTCTTTTGTCTCATTAGTTTTCATCTATTAATTCTTGAAATATAACTCTGAAAAACCAGTCTTTGATAAAGCTCTTTGGGATTCAAATGTTGCTGCTTGACTATGACTTTAAACCCAAATCATTCTGGCTCTCACCGATCGGACAATAACAGGTCCAAACCTCACTTGCTCATTGTTTTGGTTTTGATGACTCAGAGTAAGTGTAAATAGAAATTGTTTCTATTCTGGTCAGAAACTCTGAGGGTCTTCCCTTCCCTAAATGATTCTTTATCAAAGGCAAAGTAGGCCATCTTTTACCTCATTTCTTACCTAGGTTTTAACCACTGAATGGGTGTTGCCTCAGAAAAACTGAGACTTGGGAAAGACCTTAGCTTAAGAAGGCTAAGGTCTCCCACTGCATCCTGGACCATCAGCAGTCATTCTGAACTATGTCTTGCTAAAAGTGGGGCTGGTGAGTTTGTACAATTCTGCCTCACATAAATAAAGTTCATTTGTAAGTCAAGACATTATCCTCCTGATGTCATTGGTCCTCTTTGAGAATGAATGACAAACGACAACAACAAAAACCTGTTCAGTGCTAGGCACTGGAAGACAAAAACAAAAATGAAATAGCACCTGTCCTCAAAGAGCTATAACTATAGTTACTTACTATAGTTATTTATGAGAAATGGAAGATGCCAAAGTGATATGAAAGTTCAAAGACAGGTCACTTTTGACTGGGATTTGAGAAAGGCTTCATAGGGGGAAAATGGTACCTGAGAAAAGCATTGAAAGGTGGGAAGTTATTCAGCAGGCAGAGACTGGGGATATTCTAGGGACAGGAGATGGGCCAGCTGGGTGGTACAGTGGATAGGACACCACACCTAGAGTCTGGAGTCAGGACGCGTGCAGAATCTGGCCTCAGAAACTAGCTGTGTGACTCTGGGCAATTCATTTAATTCTGTTTGCCTCAGTTTCCTAAATAAACCACTCCAATATCTTTGTCAAGAAAATGTCAAATGGGATCATGAAGAGTTGGAGATGATTGAAATGACTGAACAGTAACAAGGTTAGGAGACAGTCTGAGCAAAGGCAAATTAGGATAGGAAAAGGAAGATGTAGAAAAGAAGTAGGGAAGAGATTATAAAGAAAAAGATAAATTTGCAGAATGTCACATAGTCCAGTTGGTCTTTTACTTTCAGATTACCTTCATCTACTCTGTATGTAGATCTTATGTGTACCTAGCTATTTATATGTTGTTTCTCTCATTAAAATGTATGCTCCTTAAAAGCAGGGACATTTTGGGGTGTGCAGGTTTTCTTTGTGTTCCAGATATCAACAGAAGTGCCTGGTACAAAGTAAGCACTCAATAAATACTTGTTGACTGAGTAATTGACTATAGCATATAGCAGAGATGTTAAACATAGACCAGTAAGCATGCAACTCACGACTGTCCCAAATGCTGCCCAAACCAGATTAAAATATAATTGGAAAGTATTTTAAAAGATAAATAAAAAATACAATAAAATGTCAATAATATTAATATGTGGTTTTCTAAGTCAATATGTACCCCCCCAAGAATCATTATATATGGTTAGCGGCCCCCATTTCTATTTGAATTTGATATCCATCACTGGTGTAAAGCATAAGAAAGAATTATAAAATAAAACCAGATAATCAGGTTGGACATAGATTAGAGGAGGCCGTAAATATCAAGCTAATATGAGAAGTTCATATTTTATTTGGCTGGTAAAAGGGAGCCAATGATGGTTTTTGAGTAGGGAAATGAAGTGACAAGACCTTCAAAGTAGGAAGATTAATTTGTCAGCTATGCTTAAAATGGATTGGAATGGGGAGAGACTGAAGGCACAGATTCTGTTTAGGCAAGTATTTTAGCAATCCAGGCGTGAACTCTAGTGGTGGCAACTGGAATGAGAATGAAGAATATTTTAAAAGGACAATCTACAGGAATTGGTAAATACTTGTATGGGTGTTGGAGGGAGTGACAGTGAAAGGAGAGTCAGAGATAACAAAATATTAAAGTCATCAATCCATTTTTACACTTGTTAGCTTTAGTTAAAAGGAACATGGTAGGGATTATTACATGTTCTTCTGAATGCTGCAAAATTGGAGCAGAATCTTTGGATGATATCCTCCCTCTCTCCCATTATGATAAATTACCAAGAGTTCTTAGGGCTCAAATAATAGCAATTTGAAGAGGAAAACCAATTACTGAGAAGCAATACTGAGAAATATACTAATAAGATGGCATTACAGAGCAAAGCTGGTCTATTTCGATGCTCTCTGTGGGGTGTCCTCATTAAGAACAATATTTGCGTTAAGCAAATATCAGAAAGGATGCTTCAAAGAATTTTAACCAAAGTCTGGGGCTTCTTAAAAAAAAGGTAGAAGTCAATTATACTAAATACTTTGCCGGTTTTGATTAAAAAATGTGGCATGTAGCTCTACTCCCCTTGTCCCTTTATAAGTGGTTCCCCATAAATAATCTAGCTTTAAAGTAGATACCACTAAGGTTGGCAAAGACTGTGGAGATGATTCTAGGGAAGTGTAGCAGCTAGCACCCCAAGCGTCCTCAGGGTTTGCTGCCAGCACAGGTTCTTGGATCTGCTTTGATAAAGGAAAGCAACTCAAAAGGGGTTAACAAGCTTACTTTAATCAGTCAGACATATACCATTTACCTTGGTCAGGGGAAAAAGGTCAGCACCCCGAACTTCAAAGTATACAGGCAGAATTATCAAGACAGAAACAGATCAAGTAAACAGCTTTCCAAATTGTCCAGCCATTACATCCATATCAAATCAACATCTGGCTTTCAACATCTGGGTTTTTCAAAGCCAGGGGGCTCAGGACAACGGCTTCCCAGAATCCATATCAAATCACAGAACACTTCTCAAAGTGAGCCCCAAAACAAAGCCTCACATCAGGGCTTATATAGCCTTCTCCTGGCTCAGAGAATGTAACAACCTTCTGGACCCACTAGCCAATCAAGAAGTATCTACTGAAAAACAAGCCTCCCACCCCAGGCTCCAGGTGCACTCCAGCCTAGGGGCAGGGAAGATCTTTAAATTTGCATTTCCATTACAGGAAGTTGGCAAGGGAATGACTAAATGAATGAAAAAGCATTTATTAAGCCCTTACTGTGTAGAAAGAACTGTAATAATTTTGTGATACTTTGGCTTCATCTCTAATATTACATTTGAGACGCTCAAAGAATGATATAGGAGTCATTAATCTTAGGATACAACTAGATATTACATTCTGGTTTTTTTCAGCATAGAAAACTGATTTTTAATGATAAATTTCAACTGGGACACTGGATGGATAATGGGACAAGATCTAGATTGTCTGTGGGTCTGCATAGTGCTGATGGTCTGCTTGGAGGTGGGGCTGTGGGCCCAAGACCAGGTCTAACCAAGAGGCTCTTAGCCTCAGGGACTGGTGATCTGGGAGGGGATCTGGGTCTTTTTGTTGCAGTGGAAGCAATGGGGTGACTCCTTTAAACACACTGTTGCTGTTGCTGCTGCTGCTGCTGCTGCTGCTTGGTGGTTGCCTTGCTGTCCAGGTCCTTAGCCTTCTTGATAGCTGCCAGAGCAGTTTTCTTTACCTTCTCAGTTGCTTCCTTAGCTGTTTATAAAGCCAAGCACAAGTAGCTTTCCAGAGGACTGCTGCTGTGAACAGCTTTCAAGGTTCTGATTACACAATATAATGAACTCTCTATTTATTCAATAACAAATCAGAGCAAAACATTAATAGAAAATCAAAATACAGCATTCAGAATGTTATAACCTCACAACTTATCACTAAAGTGGCCACATAGTTTTCACCAAAGTGGTCACATAGTTTTAAGCAAAGTACATTCATTTAGTCAATCGCAAAGTCCTTAATTCAATCACAAAGTACAAAAATCAAAGTCCTCTACCTATGGATTACAATTAAGTTATAATATCATCAGTCGCTACTCAGTACCCTCTTAAGGAGCAGTGGAAAGTACAAAGGCCATCCACCCCTAGGTCACAAGTAAGTTACAATTTCATCAGTCAGCATTAAATGCCCAAGGAGAGGTCTTTTCATCTTGGCTTGAGGCAGGCTCTCAGCTTCCATAGTTCCTCTTCTATGATCCCAGCTCATACCTGAATCCATCAAACCATCCCCTGAGTTCAAAGGCAGGCAGCTCCCTGTTCCTTGTCCAGCATTCTGTGCAATTCCTCTTCCATATTGATTCTCACCATGTCCAGTCCACCTCAAGTCCTTCATAGTTTCTGTTCCCGGGAAGACAAAGCTTAACAAAACCACAGACAGACAAAGTGCCAACACCACAGTCATGCTTCCTCTGGCAGCTCCAGCTGGCCCTCAGAAGTCTTTGGCAGCTCCAGCTGGTTCTCAGAAGAAGTTCCACCTCAATAAGCTCGGTTCTCAAAGTCAAAGTCACTTTCTCCTTGAAGTTCCAGTCCAGCAGCAGCAGCCCAGCCTCCAGAAGCTCACTGAGAGAAATTCTCCCCCCCCCCCTCAACCCCCCACCTCTCTGGCAGCAGCTGCTCTGCCTCCATGATGCCTGCCCCAAGAAGTTCTGGCTCTCCCAGCTGGGACTTTTCCTTATATAAGGTATTAGCTTCTCTCTGTTCAGCACCTTCCTGTTACATCTGCAACAGGAGCTCATACCTTCTGTTTCTTAACAAAGGCTTGATATAAATAATTTGAAACTAAGCGCTAAGTACCTGTTAGCTTGCCAATACAAAGGGATCTTCAAATTTCATTACTATTACACTGTTTCAACAAATGTCTCAGAAGGAGCTTCATCTTGCAGCTTGGCCAAGATGTACTCAAACCACTGATGGTCTTGGTCACATTCCTTTTGAATTCAGCTAGGCCACACTCCTGCACAGCTCTGGAGATCCCCAAACCAACTGCAGGAGACCCAGGCCTGCTGTCAGATTTCAATCTTGCTGCTGTTTTCAGGCTTCACACAGTAAACATATTTTTCCTCCACCACCATCAGCGGGGTGTGGGTGATGTTCCAGGTGAAAGTGGTCATGGTCTGGTCTGGAGGGTCCACCATAAAGTCCTAGAGTATGTACACTGATTGCACTACATTAGCAGGAAAGAAGTGCTCTGGCCAGCAGGACATCCTGTTGGTCTGTGTTAGAAGCTGCCTGGACAGCACCTACCATTGCACAATGTCCTCTGTCAGCATGTGCTTGCTGTAGGGGCTGGAGCAAAACCCTTGGTCCCAGGAGCTCCAGAGCACACTCTACCCCAGGGAATACTTCACCATTGTGCCAGCCATGGTTGGAGTCGGGGTAATGTCAGGAGGCCCACAGCATTGGGGTGTAGGGGAGACAAGGGTCACGAGGCTCACGCTCTCTGTCACCGTCCCAAAGCCACTGATGCCGCTGTGAGGGGGTGTGCCTAAGTATTTCATTCTTAATGCTTAGAAACTAATAATTTGGCAGTGTGGGTTAATCATTATATGTAGTTCCTAGTATAATGCTGCACACAGTCTGTGCAATAGGAAATCCTTTTGTCACATGACACAGCTGAGTGGAAATCAAATTTCTGTGAAATTATTGATTTTCAGTATCAAAACTGATTTAAGCTAGAAGCCAGACTTTTTGATAAAGAAGTGGTTTCACTCTCTCTGTTGATTTTTTACTATTCATATTCATCCTTGCTAGTTAATAAATGCATAGAATTTAGAGCTGAAAGGAACCTTAGAAGTTACCTCATTTTTAGATGAGAAAACTATATTAAACTTTATAACAATTGAAAATTGAAAATGTTCTTTGCACATCTTATCTCATTTAATTCCTTATAACCCTGCTAGGTAGGTGTCATTTGTTATACTCATTTTATAGATGAGAAATTGAGGCCGAGGAAAGTTGTGACCTGCTCAGGGCTGCACAGGTAGTGTTTGAGGCAAGATTAAAACTCAAGTCTTCCTGACTCCAACTTCAGCAATCCATCAACTAAACTATCTGTTTCTGTCTCTCTCTCATGGACAGGTAGATGGCTTTCTTGAAGTAGCCTTTAACCCTATGAGTCATTGCTTATAGATGACACATATGGTACCCATCACTGGCAATAGGGAAGTAGCACTTGAACTCAGGTTTTCCTGATTCCAAGGCCAGCTCTCTACCTAGATAGCATAATGCAAGTATATAAATGTACAAATAAGTCTTACCTATGTGTTAAGTAGAAAAATAACATCTAGCTTCCTTCTCCCTTTCCAGAACGGTTATCCCTTCCACATAAACAAAATCATGATACCAGAAGGGGAAAATATCAATAGTATTGATAGAGTTAGAAAACATAGATGAAGATGTTCTCCATTCTATCTCTTGGCCAGCTTCCTCTTCAGTCTCAGTTCCCTTGGTCTATCTTCTACACCCCAAGTCTGTGTCCACTCAGCTCCAGTTCTACCTGTTAAAATTGCTGTTGAAGTCACCAGCACTTTGACTCCATATCCAAAAACTCACCAAATACACAGTTTTTCTTCTTGCTCTCAGTAAGTCCAATTCTCCCCCAATCAGCACTTGGCCCTGTAGTCTCATGATAAAGCAAATCTTTGATATCTTCCAATCAAGATCCACACCTTGGATCAAGGCATTATAAAATGTAAGCCCTTTTCTATTGGTGGCTTACTGCTCTGGCACATTAAATTATGGAAATGTGTCTTTTATTTCCCTAATCATCTTTTTCATTGCCAATTTCATCAAAAATCAATTTTACTTAGCTCGAAACATCCTTTAATTTCTATACAGTAAAACCTCATTAAATTAGATTCATTAGGGCAAAATTCAATTTGATATGGAATTTTTAAAAAAGTTATTATTTTCTAGTAGCATTATATGAAAAGTAGTCATTTAATGATTAATTAAATTGTTAAAATGAACAAACTGTTGTTTAATAAAGGTTTTTTAGGTTACTGATTTAATTAATCGATAAGAAGCATGGGATCTTAGAGTAGGAACAGAACTTAGAGGTCATTTAGTCAAACAAATGCACAGTATGGTTGTTTGTGGTGAGCATATAAATTATTTATATGCAAATGGGAATTTCTAAAATGTTTGATGTAGGCTGATATAAAAATTGTTTGTTCTAAATATTTCCAAGCTTATCCCTTGATCTTCCTTAAATTACTAACTTGAATTTATGCATTCAATTACCCATTCAACAAATATTTATTGAGTATCTAATACAGACATGATATTGTGAAGGAATACAAGGATGAATGAGACATGGCCTAGCCTTAAAAGATAGATAAGACATGTACATCCATAATCATAATGCAAAGTAGAATATGATCAGTGAAATCTAGAATAGAAACTAAGGGTTATGGGAGTTCAGAAGAAAGACAGATTACCCTTGTCCCTAAGTGAGAAATAATCAAGGAAGGCTTCATGGATAAAAGGAAGGAGGAAACAGGGAAAGGAATAAGCATATATAAAGGGCCTCCTATGTGCCAGGCACATAGAATAAATAAATTTGTAAAATGCTTTACAAATATTATCTCAATTGAAAAACATAATAGGATCATTAAATTTTAGTTAGTTGAAGATGGGTAGGATGGAGGGAATAACATGAGACAAGGTAGAGAGGCAAGACAGCAAGGATCACATTCAGATAACATGATGTTGCTTAATCTGATTAGATCATGGGGGCATTAATGCAAGTAGTGGAAGACAAGTAGAACAGTAATTAGAGGTCAGATGCTGGAGGGACTTCCTTTTTTTTTTATTTAGACTAGTGTTTTCAAGCTCCTTGAATTATGGTTTCATAGAATCAAAGACCAAAAACTGGAAGGGGCCTTAGAGGCTGTGGAATTCAACCCCTCCATTGCCAATGATGAGGGAAAAAATGGGTTGGATTGCCTCGGGGAAATGGCATCATACTTTTATTTACCTTAAGCTTTTCTCTAAAACAAAGACCCATATGTTAAATTTCAACATTCTTTCAGTGATGTTGAGTATATACCAAGTCTGGTAGTACCACAGTCTCCAAAGAATCGATTGTTTGTAACTTTAAGGGGAATGAAGCTGTTGGAGCACGTGGGTTAGTGTTAGATCACAAGAGAAGGAGTTGGGTAGTCATGTGCTAAGAGTGATGACTATCTGCATGCATTAATATCACATGACATCAAGTGATCTATAGGAGAATCCAAAGCATATTGAGAAGCACACTGGGATTCTTTGACATCAATAGTTTTCCATGAGAAAATGTTAATATTAGTGACATTTTCCTTCTAAATTATTAGATATTATTTATACATCAAAATGCTTATTAGATTTTCAAAGATTTTAAATGGCTTAATTTCTTCAATTTTGCTTCAAAATTTCATCACATCCCTATCTAATTAGGCCAGGTTCTTGAAGGTCATTTGGAAGTGTTCAATTCAATAAACATTTAATATCTGCTAAGTGGCAAGTATTATGCTAGGTATTTGAGAATACAGATGAATGATATAGCATTCCTGTCTTCCTAGAACTTGTAGTATAATAGAGGGAATGCAACATATATATATATATATATATATATAATATATACAGAAATCATTATAACTGTTCATTTGATTTGTTGTAAACTCTTCTGCCCAATTTTAAGCCTGAAAACCCCTCAAGGTCATCCTCCGTTTGTTCCTCATTTCTCCAATTCCTGACGAAGAGGTTATCCCATCCCCTCTCCAAGGCCAACTCCTTGATGACATATGTCCCTTTCCAATTCTTCAAAGAGCCATATCTACATTTCATAATCTTTACTTTCTTCCTCTATGTCTCTTCCTTCCTGACCATATACAAATAAGCTAAAATGCCCCTCCTTCAACTGCCATCCCCTGAAATTATCCTATTCATCCTCTTCATCTCTTTCCTTTGACAGCTAAACTCCTAGAAAAGCCTCATAACTTATTTCCTCTATTGTATCCCTTTCAGTCATTTCTCAACCACTTGAAATCAGCTGCCACGCTCAGCTCTCAACTGAACTGACTCTCTCAAAGGTTACTAATGATCTATAAATTGTAAAATCTGTTGGCCTTTCTAAGACCTCCTTCTTGATCCCTATGCAGCCCTTACTCCTGAACAGTCTCTTTTCTCTGATTTTTCATAACACTACTGTTGATTTTTCCTCCTACCTGTCAATTCATTCCTCTTCAGCCTCCTTTGCTGGCATCTCAAACTAATGTGTATAAAAAGCAGTCATCTTCCCCATCAATTCTCTACTTGTTCCAAATTTATTTATTTTCTGTTGAGAGCCCTGCAATATTTCCAGTCACCAAGTCAACCATGCAGGCATTTTTGACTTTTTAATCTCCCTTGCCACCACCTCCCAATAGCAGTTGCTAAGTCTCATTAGTTCTACTTCCACACCATATCTTCTTGCATTCATCTTCCATCCACTTTCATGGTTTCTACCCTAACTCAGGTCCTAATCTTAACTCAAATTACAACAGCATCCTAACCGGACATAATGCTTAATAAATGTTGTTTGATTAGATTGAATTAGTGTATCAGTGGGACATCCGAGTAAAACTGTCTGGTAGGTAGTTTAAAATGCTGGTTTCTGGAACTTAGAAGAACCATAAGGTCTAAAGATACTTAGGAGTCAGCTACATAAAAGTGAGGAATGTCATGTTTGTAGACGAGATTGCCACGTGTCACATCTAATCAAGCAATGTTGCCAATAGGGGTTAACTGCCAAGATCCCCCTGATAGAACATTCCAAAGGCTGAGCCAGAGTGTCAAAGAATGGAGTTGCCACACCAAGAAAATAACCAGAACTAGAACCAGGAGGTGTAGGCTGGTTTGAATGTACAGTTCCACAGACTGAAAAGTTAAGGAGGAATTTAGGCAGTTAAGAAACTGCTAAGGTTGGCTAAGAGGGGTCAAGAACAAGACATTATTCCATCTTTGAGAGAACAATTTAATCAGTTTACTGTGCTGAGCATTCTTTACGGTTGGGTTGCTCCCATCCTTTCCACTTCATAAAGAGTAAAAACTATCAGATGCCAGGACCCAAGGAACGAAACATAGAGATAGAATAAGAGCACCAAGAAGAGGAAGAATGTGAAAAAAGTAAATGATGGAGGGGATAATGACGGAACAAGGTTTCAGAGGAGACAGGAGGGGATAAATTCAATGGTGTAAGGAAAGAGCTTAACCTAGGACAAGACCAACTGCCCTAGCCCGAAAGCAGTGTACAATTGGAGAACCGTGAACTAAGCCGGCAATACAGTGACAGTCCTAAACTGCTCATAACTGCACTGGATTGTATCAACCATAATAATCATACAGATATAAAATATAGGGACCAATTTTAGGAAGAAGAAGAATGGATCACTAGTAATTACAGGTGTAATTACTGTGAAACTGTGGAACCTCGGAGTAGTTTCTGTTATTTTTATAGAAGGACAAAGACTGAGAAGATTTTAAGGGTTTGAGAAGTTTGTTGTGTACTGCAACTATATTTAGTATTCTCCCCATGGTCTTGATGGTTGTCCTAGTTTTGAGAGACTAATGCCAAGGGTTGGAGAGGCAACCCATTCCCCAATATTGAGCAGTAAGTGCTCTCAAACTGGATAGGTATGCTATAAACAGCACCATTGTGCCATTAAGAAGTGAAAGCAAAATCTAAGACACAACTCAGGAATACTCCAGTACCTGAAGGCTTCCAGGTCCCCTCGCAGGTCCTTCCTTGAATGCTCCCCCAAGCCTATAGAATTCCTGGTCCTATGCCAGCAGCATGCATGCCTCAAGAGCCATCAACATTAGTGTGGGAGTTGCAGGACAAACTTTGGCAGCAATAAGTCATTCCTGCATATATATAGAGAGAAAGCTCCATCTTTTACATCATTTATCAATCCAGACCTTTTCTTTATGTTTAGGAGTGAGCTACAGTGACCTAGCAGACAATTCTTTCTCAGTTCATGATTTGTATTTCAGGCATCTTGACTTGGGTACACATTCAAGATTCTCATTAGCTGAGGAAACGGGGATGCTACAACACCAGGGGTGGGGGGAGGTGGAAATGCCATCCATAATGGGCAGTTTTTCATGATTAGCCTAATGAAAACACGTATTCAGTAACCTCAGACATTACTGTTATCTCAATGTGAGCAGGATACCCAAGTTATTATTATTTAAAATGATGGGAGGGTAGAGCCCAGTCAGGTTTTCTGAAAAAATTTTAGAGGGGGAAAAACTGTTGGAATTTTAAAACTATAAAGCTTTTGGCAGATATACTGCAACAAACCTATTAACACAACATTCAAACAAAAAGGATTACAATCAACCACACAATACAAATGTTTCTTCTACTTAGCAAAGTATCCTAAAATGACTTCAGACAACTATTAGCTGTGTGACCTTGGGCAAGCAGTTTCCTCATCTGTAAAATGAGCAGGAAATGGCAAACTACTCTAGTATCTCTGGCAAGAAAACCCAAAATGGAACCATAAAGACTCAGACCCAACTGTAAAACTACTGAAAAACAAAATGGGAGGTGCATTTCTCTTTTTAGTATGAGATATAATAAATAGACCTTATTTCATGCAGAGGCCTGGTGCTTTACTTAACTCTATTTCTACAATAATAGCAATGTTACTGTATGTCTGTTTCTATTCTATTTATTTCTGCATTCACACATTAATTGCACTCCAAATCATTCATCACAGCAGTCAAATGAGACTGATTAAAAGGCTCCTCAGGAAAAGAGTCAACCTTAGAGTATTAGGCCTTCATGAAATTGTCTGAAGCTGTATCTGTTACCGGTCTGAAAGTGGTCACTCACTCTGAGGGGAATGAGGTTGGGAGTATCAGATATGATTGTTGTTACTGTTCAGTCATTTTGGGCAATTGGGGTTAAGTGACTTGCCCAAGGTCACACAGCTAGGTTTGTGTTAAGTATCTGAGGCCAGATTTGAACTCAGGTACTCCTGACTCCAGGGCTGGTGCTCTATTCACTTGTTCAGTCATTTTTCATTTGTGTCCAACTCTTCATGACCCCATTTTGGGATTTTCTTGGCAGAGATAATGCAGTGGTTTGCATTTCTTTTTCAGCTCATTTTACAGAAGAGGAAACTGAGGCAAGCAGGGATGAGTGAAGCCCAGGATCACACAGCTAGTAAGTATCTAAGGCCAGATTTGAACTCAGGTCCTTCTGCCTCCAGGGCCAGCACTTTATCCTCTCCCCTCAGATTGAGACATAAAGAAAGAAGGAAGAAATTGGAGGAAATGCAAAGAAAATTTGAGATAAGAGGGAAGTTAAAGGTCCCAGGTCTGATCATGTCTACTAAGCACCTGATAGAAAACAATTACAAGGATAGACAGCATGGATGGATTACAATTGGCATCACTGGAGGGAAACCTCAGATTTATGTTATCCAAAATTCATTGGAGTGTTAAAATATATGCAGAAAATACCTTTTTTTTGTAATTATCATGCTACCCTAAACAAAAATAATCTTTAAAGTAAAATCATGCAGATAAATATAATCTGTAGTTTTGCCTTATTGAATATAATTGATTTTCCTGTAATGAATGATATATGAATTAATTTGGCCCAGGGTAAGGAATAAGAATTTTTTAAATGTTCCAGAGGTCCTCTGGAAATACATTATAATGAGCTATCATACATTATAAAAAGCTTTGGTTTTATGTGGATGAGAAAAATGCCAAATATGTAGAGATACAATTAAAAATATTTATTCTGAAGTCATTTACATACTATTAAATAATATGCATACTGACAAGGCTTATACTCCCATAATTATATTCTCCCATTTCCTATTCCCCTCTAACATTCTCTCCTTATACACATAACCAGAGCTATAGTTTAGATAGCATAATAACTAGCCTTCAACTCTGACCAATTATGAATCTGTTTTTAAGGATAAAACTTAAGAATATTTTCATGTCTTTGGGAACTGTCTGAATTTCAAACTAAGGCAAAGAAGCAGAAGTGGGCTCTGGAGGATTTTTGTACATTATTCACCATAGTTCTGACCTGCCTTGATACAGGTTACCTAAAGAAACGAGGTAGCTGTGGCAGCAAGCTCCCTAGCATATCCAGGGTGGCTGCCAACACAGGTTCTTAGATCTGCTTTTCTAAAGGAAAGCAACTCAAAATGGGTTAACATTCTTACTTTAATCAATCAAACATATATCGTTTACCTAGTTCAGGGGAAAAAGTCAGCACCCTGAACTTCAGAGAATACAAACAAATTATAAGCAGAAGTTACAAGCAGACAGAGAAACAGATCAGAAGACAGGCTTCCAGCTGTCTGACCATTACATCCATACCTAGTCAGTTACCAGAGAGGGAAGCACCAACATCTGGGTTTTCAAAGCTGCCCAGAGTCTTATCTGGTCAAATCACACAACTCTTCTCAAAGTGAGCCCCAAAACAAAACCTCACATCAGGTTATATATAGCCTTTTCCTGGGCCAGAGAATGTCACAACCCTCTTGACCCACTACCTAATCACAAAGTAACAAGGTATGGGTATTCCTGAAAAACAAGCCTCCTGCCACAGGCTCCATGTGACCACACTCAGCCTATTAGAAGGCAGAGTATATTTTCAAATCAAGGAAGGTTCTCAGAGTCACTTAAGTCTATCAAAGGGCCTAGGGGCAGGGAAGATCTTCAGATTCCCATTCCCATAACAGTAGCCTAAGCTAAAGTTGAGGTATAAGGTAAAGCCACCTGTAGAAAGAGGCAAGACTATTCAGTCTGGGGAATTGGAATGAGAAGGAAGAGACTCTGTTACCCTTTAAATAGCCACCTGAGTTATTATTTATATTCTAGGTACCTCAGATTCATATAGAGATACTGAAATTTGAGCAAGTGGGTTAGTCTTAAGAGAAATACCACCTAGTTGATATTCCTAGAGTAAATGTCAAACATATTTATGGAATTCAGAGTTTACATAAAACCTACCATGTGCAGAGAACAATTCTGGTCTCTGGAGGAGACAAAAAAAATTGATAAGACATTATCCCTGCCCTCATGAAGCTTATAATCTAGTAAAGAGTATTATACATATTCAATCAACTAAAATACAAAGTCATATATGATTATTGCGTGAGAGATATAAAGTGCTTTGAAAAGTATAAGAAGAAAAAGATAAAAATTAATTGGACAGATCAAGATACTTGAAAAAATGGCATATGGATTGGACTTTACAGGATAGGTATAATTCAGAAAAGGGAAGGTACCTGGTACGTACAAGTGATGGTAGGTAGTCTACTTGAAATGAGTCTGAGCTACAACCACTAGATGGTTGAAGAGAGGAGTTCCTGGAGACCCCAAGGATAGGGAATAAAATTATTTATGGAAAGTTGTAGATACTGTAAAAGTCAAGCAGCAAGGCATAAATGAAAGTACAACTGTGAAGCCTTGTCAGTGAAAGGTAGTACAGTAGATTTCACTAGAAAGTAATAGAGAATAGCAGAGGGTTCAAATATTTTCTTGAAAAAATTTAAACAGATGAGAATAATCCATGAATTGAATTGCTCTCTACACCAGAGAGCCAGTCTTTATTGTGGAAGAATAATGCAACTGGAGTTGGCTTGAGCTACCCAGCTATAGAGAATCAGGAGGGAGCTGGAAGGCATAAACATGCATGTGCCTACAAAATAATGAGTGCAATCAATTGAGTAATCCCTGTCAAACTGATACCCCTATTGCTTATCTCAGTATTAGAAAAAAGAATGCCAAGGGGCAGCACGGGGCTCAGAGTTTGGAAGATAGATTCTAGTCCTGCTTTGGAGAGACTTACTAGTTTTGGGAGCTTTGACTGACTTCATGTTGCCAAGTCTCAGCCACTTCTAATGAGTATAATAATAGTATCTACCTGATAGCATTGTTGTGAGGATAGTGTATATAAAGCAATTTGCAAACCTTAGAGAACTATATAAATGCAAGTGATTCAATTGAATTTAGCAAGCTTGCATTTGCCATGAGTCAGGCAACAAGCTCAATAGGAACCAGTGATACAAACCAAACCAAAACAAAAACAGGTGGTAAGGAACATCACTTCTACTGAGAACAATCATCGTGTTTTGTGAATAAGTAAAAATGAGATGTACAAAACCTCTGCAAGCAGATCCTGCATTTCAGGTTCTTTTACTTCTTGGACACTCTTCTTGATTCTTTTTCTGATTTCACTTCTGTTGTGGACACTGCTGTTTTACTGCTAACCCTTTGAACTCTGAAACCCATAGCGCAGTTAGTAGCTCTGAATTACTGCATGACATTTCTGTCCCCTAAACAGGTGGAGACTTCCCAGCCATTCTTTCCTCTGCTAGCTAGGGAGACTTCAACGAGAACTATTAAAATCGTTCAGGACCAATTCATATCCTATTCATACCTGTGGCCTGGATGGGAACCAGAAGATTAGAACCTGAGCCTTACCCTAAAAACTATAAATCAGGATATTGAACTACTAGAATTATTCTTAATGTATTGATACTATGCTCTTTGTAACAATAAAACTCCCTTTGTATAGTTTGGCCAATTGGGCCACAAGGTAAAGCTTACTATGCTATCTAATGAGGCTATTTCTCCCTCCCTCCCTCCTTTACTCCCTTCCTGCCCTCCTTCCTTCTTCTCCCTCTTCCCTACCTCCCTTCCTTCCTCCTTTTCTCCCTTCCTCCCTCCCTCCCTCCTTCCCTTCCTCCCTCCCTCCCTCCCTCCCTCCCTCCCTTCCTTCCTTCCTTCCTTCCTTCCTTCCTTCCTTCCTTCCTTCCTTCTTTGCAAGATCCCTTCCTTCTTTCCTTCCTTCCTACTATGTGCTAAGCACTGTGTTGGTTTCTGTTGATATAAATAAAAAAATGAAGAAGTCCTTTAGGAGCTTGCTTTCTATTGAGAGGATACAGCATGTACATAGATAGGCAAATACAAAACACACACACGTGTATGTGTGTATATGTGTATGTATACATACATACATATATATATATATATATATATATATATATATTTATGGAGAAGAGTGGGGAGGAAGAAAAGATATGTCCAGTCCTAAGTAGGAGCTTTAAACAATAATGAATTTGACCCTGCCTTTTTGCCTCCATACTCCAACAAAAGAATTGCACATGTCCTACCTAATCATCACAAATCATGAAATATAGGCCTAAACAGTGTTACTATAGTTATTACTGGCAGTCTTACAAGAAAACCATCACCTAGGAACTTCACAGCTGAAAATTCTCTACCATTCTTTCATCTCCCAATCTCATCACAAAATTTCAGCTTCGCTGTCGTATCCAAAATTGGTGATTACTGAGGCAAATGTAAACCTTTATTTGAGTTAGATGCTTCACAGTAGTCATTAACACCTACATCATGCGCTTGGGGTACTAAAAGAAAATATTCAATTTGGCTATAACTAAATGATATTTAAAAATGACAGCTTCAGTTCCAGCACCAGTACATATGGTAGGACAAATGATCAGCATGTGAACTATAATTACGCACCCCACTACTTGATAGCAAAGTCAAAATCTGTGCATACTGGACTGGAGCACCTTCATCCAAGGTTTGGGCAGCATCTGATTCAAGCACCTTCCAACTGTGGAAGACTAGCTCTGATAGGAAAGAAGTCAGAAAGTCCCAAGTGGGTATCATTAGCATCAGAAGGAATTTCTTTTCATTGATAGGACACTGATCCTTCAGTAAATATAGTTTGTGGTCAGTTTACTTCTATGATCAAAATGACATTACAGCTCAGCTCCATTAGATACTACAAATATTCATGCATGCTGAGGAGGGAAATCATGTTGTGGCAATTATGGGTTTGGAGTTAGGGGTTCCCTAGTCATGGGAATTTCTTCCTATGGATCTTTGAATTAGGAAAGCATAAAAAACTATTGAAACAATCTGATAGAAAAGTAATTTCTTGGAAATGTAAATGCCATCAGGCAGGAAACCATGGTTATACTACAATCAAAATAATTAGAGTATCCATCCCTTAATAACAGGGATGATGGTTTCAGTTTTACAGCATCCTACTGCTTTGCACAAAGTAAGCACTCTGTTATAAAGGTTTCTTAGATTAAATTGAAGTAATATTAGGCTGCTAAGTGTTATTATAGTGGATAGAGTACTTCATCTGGAGTCAGAAAAATCTGCATTCAAATCCTTGATTTCTCTGACACATAGTTTTCTCATCTTCAGAATGGGAGAAATGAACTAGTTGTCCTATAAGATCCCATTTAGCTGCAAATCTATGATCCAATATAAGGCAACATGGAGAAGTGGAAAGAGAATTGGATTTGGAATCAGAAGGCCTGGGTTTGAATATTAGCTCTGATACCTACTATCTCAGGGCAGCTGGGAGGTACAATGGATAAAGTCAGCCTGAAGATGCCTCTTCCTAAATTCAAATCTGGTCTCAGATACTTATAAGATATGTGACCCTGGGCAAGTCATTTAACCCTGTTTGCCTCAGTTTCTTTATATCTAAAGTGAGCTGGAAAAGAAAATGACTAATCACTCCAGTATTTTTGCCAAGGAAACTTCAAAAGGGTTCTCAAAGAGTCAGACACAACTGAAACAACTGAATGAGAATGACACCTATTCTCTGTGTGTCTATGAGCCTGTTTCCTTCAAAGAGAAAGGGATTAAATTAGATAACATCTGAGGTCCCTTCCAGATCTACATCCTGTCATTCTGTAATATTGTAGTTTATCTCAATCAGCATGGTACAGTGCACAGGGTACTGGACTTAGGAAAATCTCAGTTCAAACCCCACTTACACTTTTACTAGCTGTATGACTCTGAGAAAGTCATTTAACTCTGTTTCATAAGTTTCAGTTTCTCCTATAAAATGAGGGGATTGGATTTAACAACCTCTAATGTCTCATTCAGCTTTAAATCTATAATCCTATGAATTAATCAATAAGCATTTATTAAATATCTATTTTGTTCCAGGAACTGTATTGTGTGCTGGAGATACAGAGCCAAAAATAAAACAATCTCTACCTTCAAAGAGATTACACTCAATAGAGGAGACAATATAGACACAAATATATAAGCAATTTTGGGAGGGATTCTAGGATGTGCTAGAGTCAGATAAAAGGAGACTAACTGTTAAATTTTTGCTGTGACCATTTTTAGCTCAGAAATTAGCAAATGCTACAAAGCAGAGCTTGATTTATTATTTTGTTGATAGTCTAGACTTAAGAAAGTGATGGAAAAAATACTGATAATATTAAAAGTGTGTTATGCATGCATTTTTGATGTGGTTAATCTGGTTGTTAAACATGTACCAGCACATTCCTAGAGGGAGGGCAATCATTGTTAGGGGAATCAGAGAAATTCTTTCTTCATGAAAGTGATGTTTGTGCTGAGTATTGAAGAAAAGAGATTTTAAGAGAGGAGAAGAACACATATTCCAGGCATGGGGGATAGCCAGTGCAAAGGCATAGAGTTAGGAGATGAATAGCATCAAGGAAGTCAATTTGGTTGGGCTGAAGAATTCAGTAAAGGTAGAAATGTGTTGAAAAGGTAGATTAGAACCAAGTTGAGAAGAGTTTTAAATAGCAAAAAGAGGAGTTTATATTTTAGCCTATAGGGAACAATGAACAAATGACATTTATTGAATAAAGAAGTAATGGAGACAGATTTTTGCTTAAAGAAAGTCACTTTGGCAGCAAGAAGGAGGATGGATTAAAGTACGGAGAGAGACAAGGCAAGGATACAGTTACTCTACAAAGTTACTTCAATAGTGCAATGAGAGGTGACAAGGGCACGAAGTGAGATGATGAGAAAGACACAAATGTGGGAAGTGCGGAAGCAGAAATGACAAAATTTGGTAACTGACTGGATGGGTAGGTGAGGGACTGTGAAGCATCAAGGACAACGCTGAAGTTGTAAACCTGATAGACTAGATGATGGTGCCCAGGAAGAAATTAAAGACATTCAGAAGAGAGGGGATTTTGGAGAAAAGACAATGAGTTCTACTTTGGTTTTAGACATGATGAATTTGAGATAATTATAAAATATCTGGTTTGCAATGTCCAAATGAAGTTGGTGATGTAGCAATGAAGTTTAGTAGAAAAAGCTAAGACTGGCTCATGGGAGTCATCTGCATGGAAATGATAAAGCCTTGATGAAGATTCCAAGTGAGTGAGTATATAGAGAAAGAAGATAAGAAAAGGACCCAGAAGAATGCTTTGGTTTATATCTATGTGTAGGGGATGAAATATGGTTGATGAAGCAACAAGAACCAAAAAATCAGAACAGGTCAGATAAGAGGAAAACCAAGAGAGTAGTATCAAGAAAACCTTGTGAGGGGATAGTATCCGAAGAGAAGAGACTGGTCAATAGTGCAGAATGCTGCAAAGGCTGTGGAAAACATGAGAAAAGGCCATCAGATTTGTCAATAAAGAGGTAACCAATAAGTTTGCAAAGAGCAGTTTTAACAAACAGATGAAGTCAGAAGATTTTGCCATGCAAAGGTGTGAAAAGGGAGTAGAAGGGGAAACAAAAGCAGTAAGTTTTCATGACTTTCTTCTTAGGAATTTGGCTGAGCAGGGGAGAAGAGATGGAAGACAAGAACTTGAGGGTATGACAAACTCTGTGGAGGGTTTTTAGAAGGTGAAGTTGACTTTTGGGTGTAGACAGAAGAAAAGGAAGCAGTAGATGGGGGACATTAAAAATAAGGGAGGATGTCAGATGGGATGATTATGGGGTATAGAAAAATCACCTCTTCAGAGACTAGAGTAAATGAGAGGAGGTAAAATAGAGAGACATTGAAACTTTTTTTTTTAATTTGCCCAGAGGAATAAAGAAACAAGGTCAGTAATGAAAGTAACAGGTTGAATTAATTTTATGTTTTTCTAAGCAAACAGTACAGAGTAGAGATTCGTGGTTTATTCAGTCCTATTATTGCATTCTAATTTATATATGGAAATTCCTTTGGGGGGTATTTAGTTTCAGAATTAAAAAAAAAGATACTCCATCTCTCATCTCTGGGCATTTTCATTGGCTTCTGTGATAGTAATGGCATTTAAAGATTCCCCTGTACTGGCTTGGTTTTTCAAATTGATTGTGTTAAAACCCAGAGCCTGTTAATCCCACCTGTGGGATGGACTTGTTGATGTGAAAAGAGAGTCCTGAACTGGGAGGAGCTGGTGAGGTAGATTTGGAGAGACAAGGGAGAGGCAGAAGAACCTTTTTGGAAGCAGCACCCACGTGGAGGCAGAGAGAGAGACTAAGAGAATTGCTGGTGGCCGCTTTGAATTGCCCTGGACTTTTGAGACCTGCCCCCTGAGCTGCCAAGGACTGAGGAGACATGGCTGTTTTGCTGGTACTTTGTCTGTCTGTTTTGATGTTCTTTTGCTAGATTTGTCCACTGGTGAAAGACAGTCCTGTTGTTGAAGAAGTCCTGGAAGCTGGCTTTTGGTTAAGAAGCCCTGAGACTGTCCTGCAGACAGAGAGTGAATACTGTCCACTGGTGAAGGACAGTGCTGTTGTTGCAGGGGTCTGGGAACCTTTCTGTTGGTTCAGAAGCCCTGAAGAAGGATTTTCTTGTTGTATGTTTACAGAAATCCTAGGAGAGGGTTTTGTTAATGTTTTCAGGGGTTCTAGGACTGTTCTACAGACAGAGGATGAATTAATGAAGAGACTGGCAATGTATCCTGTGGCCTTGCTAAGCCTTGTCTCCCCAGGAACTAAGATTGCTGAGAACTTGCCTCTGTCAAGATGAAGAAAAGACCTCCTTTTGGGTATTAAGTGCTGTGCTTAAACTTGATGTAACTCTGGGGTAGATTCAATTGTGATCCAGGGGTGGGGAACTTTTGACCTTTTTGTGCTTTGTGATGGACCAAATGAAGGTACAGCCTAGGGGTGGAGAAGTATTTAGAACAGAGACTTTGTAATTGATTGAATGATTGGAAGGTCCTGGGGTGGGGTAGTACTTGGAGATTATTTAATCACACTTAGTAAATGCTGTATTTTGAATGATGTCATGTTTTGACCTTCTCTGTTCTTGGTTTGTCACTGAATAAAATGGAGAGCACCTATGCTGGTATTTTGAACCTTGGGAAGTTGCCTTTCCATGGCAATTACATTACAGATTCCCACATACCCAGAATGTTCTCCCTCCTGATCTCTGTCTCTTGGCTTCCCTGATTTCCTTCGCTTACCAGCTAAAATCCCACCTTCTAAATGAAATCTTGCAGAAATTATTTTCTATTTTTACTGCATATAGCTTCTCTGTTTGCGTCTTGTTTTCTCCATTAGACTCCACTGAGCTCTTCAAGGATAAGGACTGTCTTCTTCCTTTTTTTTTTTTTTGGTATCCTCATCACTAAACACAATGCCCAGCATGTAGTATGCCCTTGATAAATGTTTATTTATTGACTTACTGATATAAGACATAAACAATGAGAAAAATACAAGGATATATGTAGTCAAGTGCTATATTATGTGACTTGAGTCATTAGTACTTCAGGAATTTAGAGAAAGCAGAAATCAATGCCATATTCTGAGAAAGCTTCATGGTGATAAGAATTAAGATAGGATTTAAAGCATAGGAAGGATTTTAATAGACAGAGAGGGAAAAGGGAGAACAATCTAGATGTGAAAAGTCAAGGCACAGGGTTGAAAATGAGCATGATATGTATGAGAATCGGTGAGGTCTGCCTAAACCAGAGTGGAGATGTTGTTAAAGCATCTAGAAAGAAAATATATGTCTCAGGAGCCTTCACGATACCTGAAGTCAGTGAATTCTTTGATACTCTGTAGCTGTTATACCAGGGGACAAAACCAGCTCCCAACACGTGACTGGAAGATAACATTTTGTCTCAAACAATAAGTATCTGAGGCAAAATCTACTATATTTCAGGTGAACTGGAAAAACCAGAAATAGCAACTATGATCTCAGACAAGAAATAGAGATGATTTTTTAAAAATGGGAACTATATTATGCTTAAAATTTCCATAGATATAAAATTAATAAGCATAATTAATATGTGTACCAAATATATTAGTATCTACTTAACCTGACCAATTTATTTTTTTAATATTCATGTATTTTATTCATAATGTCAGTTTTGTTGACATAAAGTTGGGTAAAATAGCCAGTATATTTTCTTTTATTTCTTCTTCATTGGTTGTAAGTTTACCCTTTTTATTTTGAAACTGGTTATTTGGTTTCTTTTTCCTGGTTTTTACATCAAACTAGCTAATAGTTTATGTATTTCATTTATCTTCTTAAAGTTACCATAAAAATAATAAAATTTATTATTTACAAATCCATAAAAAATAATAAAATTTATCTTGAGGCCAAGATTCTCAAGGGAAATATGGGGGGCAGGGATAAAGAAGGAAACCAAAAGAACCAGATTTCAAAGTATAATACAAAGCCCTCCTCATCAAAAACTATTTGATGCTGGTTAAGAAATAGAAAAGTTTTTCAGTGGAACAGATTAGGTATACAACATACAAAATCAAAAGAAAATGTAATAGTATTCGATAAACCCAGAAATCCCAGGATCTAGGCTAAGGATTCAATATTTGACAAAAGCTGATGAGAAAATTGGAAAGCAGTATGGAAGAAATTAGGTTTAGACCCAAGATTCTTCACCTCTTTTGTGTCATGGAACCCTTTGGCAGTCTGGTAAAGCTTATGGGATGATAATAGCATCTATTTTCCAGGATTGTTGTGAGGATAAAATTGGATGATAATTGTAAGGCACTTATTACAATGACTGGCACATAGTAAATACTTCTTTATCACCATCACCATCATTATTGACTTCTTCTCATCATAACATTTTATTTTATTTTATTTTTAAAGCAATCAGGGTTAAGTAACTTGCTTAAGGTTACACGGCCAGTTATTTCTGGGTGTGGTGCTGAGTATCGGAGCCCAGATTTGATCCCCAGGTCATCCCAACACTGGGGCCAGTGCTCTTACTTGCTATGCTACCTGGCCACCCCTCATCATAACATTTTAAATGAATAAAATGAAAATATTACAAAGGAAACCAAACCTATTGAAATGAAATTATTAAAAAAATAATTTAAAATGTCAGCAACTTCAGGTTAAAAAAAAAATCCTAGTTTAGATCAAGATCTCATACCAGAAATGACAATAAATTTCAAATACAATACATGACCTAAATATAAATGGGCATATCTTAAACAAATTAGAGAGCAAGAAAAAAAGTACTTTTGCCACTTATGAATAGAGGAAATGTTCACAAGCAAGACAAGGAATAAAAAGGATCATAGTTGATAAAATGGACAATTTTGCTTACAGAAAATCAAAAATTTTGCATAAATGAAACCAATGTTATAATGGAAAAAATTTAACTAGGAATAAAATCTCTACAACAAATTTCTATGATAAATGCTGATATCCAAGATATATAAGGTTTTGATACAAATATTTAAGAACTATTCCCAATAGACAAATTATCAAAGGACATGAACAGTTTTCAAAAGGAGAAATGCAAGTTATAATAATCACATGAAAATCTGCTTCAAATAATTGATAAGAGAAATGTGAATTAAAAACAAACAGATGTGAGATTCTATCTCACATCTATTAAATAGGCAAAGATGAACAAAAAAGGAAAATAGCAATCAATAGACAGGATCTAGGAGGACAGGCACATTAATATAGCTTGGTAGAGCTGTGAAATAGTGCAATCATTATGGAAGGTAATTTGGATAATATACAGAAAGTCACTGAACTGTGCAGACCTGCTAACCCTACTATACCACAATTTGGCATATGTGCCAAAGGTGATCAAAGACACAGGAAAAGGATGTGTTTAAACTAAAACATTTATAGCATCATTCTTTGCTGTAGAAAAGAACTGAAACCAAAGTGGGTATCCATTGACTAGGAAATGTCTCAACAAATTGTTCCATGAAAATGTAATGTCTATTTATCATCTCTTGATCTTGTCACATGACCAACCCATCTTTTCTTTATGTCCTACAATTCCCTTTATGTCTTTTTCTCCTGCTCCAGTTTAAATCTTGCTAATTGTATACCATATTTTTTTCACATTACTATTCTCTCTTCTTGTTTATTATAAGCTACAATTCTTTGCTCTGAAAAGTCAATGGTTTATGTACAAGTATCTAATTCACAGAAAACTCTCACTTCAGTTATGCCCTTTCATTATTTGTGATATTATTTGAAGTTCATCATGAGTACTACTGACCAATTTTTTAAAAATAAATGTTCATTACACAGA
>NW_027186304.1:78714560-78733298 GCF_028583685.1 Petaurus breviceps papuanus | reverse complement strand
TGAGTACTACTGACCAATTTTTTAAAAATAAATGTTCATTACACAGAGGTAGGGGGTTTAATTGTAATCTACAAATCTCTAGTCTTTCTCATTCCTTCTTCCTGTGTCATACTTTTCCCCACCTCTTCTTTGAAGTCGCTGAGTATCAGAGTACATGTTGATTTCATATGGAGGGTCTTATCAAGTTCTTCACAAAATTCCCTTAGCACATTGGTCTTCAGAAATTGATAATTGGTATATAAGCTTACAATTATTTTAATGATGTGTCTCTTTAAGAAACAAATATTTGTTAGGGCGGAGGAATATCATAGTAGAAACACTAATAAAGGTCACTTCCATTTTCCATTTACTGGTAGAAAAGTATCAAATGATGCATCAGAATCTTAAAAAAACAAAGTGTAAAGCTTAGGAGAGGGGTGCAAATAGGAATTACTCATCTTTCTCCCTTCATTTTCCTACCATCTAGTTGTTAGAGGAAAATCAAAACAGTGTGTTTGGTAATGGGTTGTTGACTAGCACCAGTTGATCTCAGCTAATCTCCAAAGAAAGGTCTGGTATTTCACACATAGGGTCAAATAACTCCAGAGTAGCTGTAAGGAGTGATAGCAGCTGTTTCTGAGGACTCAAATAGCGGTGTATCAATACCTTTTCCTGCAGGCAATCTCTCCTGGAAATCGTTCTAGGTACATAAATTCTTTCTTATCTGCTAAGATAATTTTTATTTTAAAATATTTGAATGAAGTTTGATACTAGTTCAACACAATATAGCAGTTGTAAATCCATTACTACCTCTAATTTGGCACAGAGAATAATTGGAAGTTAGGTGAAACTGAGATTTTAAACCTTTTTTTTTCCTTCAGAGATGCCCAAGGCAGGTAAGGAAAGTGTTACAAGAACAAATGGTACTTTCTAAAGAATGAGTTTAGTCCACAGGGAAAATGAACAGAAATCCGTTGTTCAAAAAAATGGCTCCAGTGAGGCTGTTGGAACATGAAACCCCAGTCCCTGAAGAAACTGATTTTGTTAAGTGCTGCTCGCACAAAGATTTGTGTACAAAACTAAGTGGTGTCATATGAGTAGATGACAGAGAGAAGGCAGAACTACTCTACCCTCGCTTTATTTCTATCTTCTCTTCCAATAAGGACAATTTTCAAGCTGGAGAGAGCAGGACAAATATCATTAAGAGGGAGTTGAAGCTCAAGATGTTAGACGTGATATTCAAAGAGGGCTTAGTCACTTTAAGTAAGTTCAGACTCCAAGTCCAGCATAAATTGCATTCCAGTATACTGAACAACATTGCATATGAGATTGTTAAACTACTAAGTAATCTCAGAAGTCTTCAAGATTGTGAAGGTGCCAAAAAAAAAGTAAAGTTTCTGTTTTCAAAAAGGGATAAAGATGTCTTCTGGGTGTTACAAAACAGTAAATGTAATCACAAAGGCAAGGGAGTTGTTTTTTGAAAGCTCGGGTCCTAAACATAGGAAGGTGGTCTTAATGAGGAGGTATTAAATTAATTCTAAAAATATAGCCACATGAAGTGATCTCTTTATGAAATGTAAAGAAGTCCTCTAAAAATGCTGACCACATCCAGAGAAAGAACTATAGAGTCGAAATTCAGATCAAAGGATACTATTTTCATTTCGTTTTGTTTTGTTTTCTCTTTCTTATGGTTTTTCTCTTTTGTTCTGATTCTTCTTTCACAACATGATTAATGTGGAAATATGTTTGGTATGATTGTAAATGTATAATGTAAAAAAGTCCTATGAATTCACAAAAAAATGAGAAAAACCACTGGAGGAAAAAAAATTATTGTTCACAACTCTGGGTGCCTTTTCAAAGACAGGTTGAGTCAAGGAAGTTCAAGCAGAAGCAAGACCCTAGGAGGAGCCCAGCTCAGAAGCTCAGAAATCACAGGCAGAGCAGCCAAAAAAGAAGCAAGTTCAAGGAACATGCTAGAGTAACCTGCCAAAATTGAAACACTGCCGCTCTCTACTTCTCAATCTTCCTTACACACATTTCCATTAAATCACCAATTCTTGCTTCAGCTATCTCCTTAACATGTTTCACATCTTCCCCTTAGTCATTACTCACAGAATCCATTGATAAGTATTTATTAAGCATCTGCTATGTGCCAAGAACTACGCTGAGCACTGAGAATATAAAGAGAGGCAAAGGACCAGTCCCTGTCATCTAGGAGTTCACAGCCTAACAGTATGTGTGTGTCTGGGGAGGGTGGATGGACAACATGCAAACCATTATTGGTAGACAAGATATATACAGGATAAATTGGAAGTAATAAAGGGGAAACACTAGAATTTGAGGGTATTAGGAAAGGCTTCCTATAAAAGGTGGGATTTTAGCTGGAATTTGAAGGAAAACAAGGAAGTCAGAAAGCAGAGATGAGGAGGGAGAAAGTTCCAGACATGGGGAAGAACCGATGAAAAAGCCTAGAGCCAGGAGATATTTTTTTTTAACTGCCACATATGGATCACAGAAGACTAGGAAGGTAAGGGTGAGGCAGATTATGAAGGGCTTTGAATCCCAAATAGAAGATTTTATATTTGATCCAGAAGGCAATAGGGAGCTACTGGGGTTTATTGAACAGAGGGTGGAGGGAGAGGAGGAGATGACATGGTCAGACCTTCTTGGGTAAATAGTTTGACAGCTAAGTGGAACATGGATTAGAGTGGGTAGAGACTTGTGGCAGGAAGACCAAGTAGCAGGCCATTACATTTGTCTAGGTATAAGATGATGAGGGCCTAGGACATCTTTGTCACAAGAGAGAAGGTGGCATTTGTGAGAGATATTATGAAGGTTAAATCAACAAGGCTTAGCAATAGATTAGATGTAGAGGGTAAGAGGGTGGAGAGTCAAGGATGATACTTTGGGTGACCAGGAGAATGGTGGTGCCCTCAACAATAATACAGAATTTTAAAAGAGGGCAATCTTTTGGGATAAAAATGAGTTCAGTTTTAGACACATTAAGTTTAAAATGTCTATTGGACATCCTAGGAACAGCTAGGTGGTACAGTGAGTAGAGCCTCCAGGAAGGCCTGAATTCAGATCTGGCCTCAGACGTGTGACCCTAGCTATGTAACCATGGGCAAATCATTTAAACTTGTTTGCCTCAGTTTCCTAATTTGGCAAATGAGTGGGAGAAGGAGGTGACAAATCACTCCAGTATCTCTGCCAAAAAAACCCAGATGGGGCCATGAAGAGTCAAGTTAAATGTAACTGAAATAACTGAACAACAACAATATAACAATTTAAATATGCCTATGTGTTTGTGTGTGTGTATTACTTCCTTCGTGTGTCACAACCATCCTGGATAATCAATAAACAAATATTTATTATGTTCTTCCAAACAAGTACGAATACAATGCATGAGTTAATCTCTAAAGGTTGAAATTTCCATATAGAAATTTTATCGACTCAACTATACATATTTATATACATTTATATTCCCTTCAACTATCCTCATACTGAGAAAAGTTTCATAAGTTATATTGATCATTTTCCATGTAAATAATGGTAAATAAGCTATAAATAGTTCAACTTTGATAAGTTCCTTATGATTTCTTGTTTATCCTTATGATTTCCCTGTTTACCTTCTCATGCTTTTCTTGCTTCTTGTATTTGAATGTCAGATTTTCTATTTAACTCTGGTTTTTTCATCAAGAATGCTTGAAAGTCCTCTATTTCATTGAATTTCCCCTGAAACATAATACTCAGTTTTGCTGGGTAGGTGATTCTTGCTTTTAATCCTAGCTCCTTTCACCTCCAGAATATCATATTCCAAGCCCTTTGATCCCTTAATGTAGAAGCTGCTAGATTCTGTGTTATCCTGATTGTGTTTCCGCAATATTCAAATTGTTTCTTCTTGGCTGTTTGTAGTATTTTCTCCTTGATCTGGGAACTCTGGAACCTGTCTATAATATTCCTAGGAGTTTTCTTTTTGGGATTTTTTTCAAGAGGTGATTGGTAGATTCTTTCAACCTCTGTTTTGCCCTCTGGTTCTAAAATATCAGGGCAATTTTCCTTGAGAATTTGTTGAAGGATGATTTCTAGGTTCTTTTTTTTTTTTTTATCATGGCTTTCAGGTACTCCAATAATTTTTTAAATCATCTCTCCTGGATTTATTTTCCAGGTCAGTGGTTTTCCCAATGAGATATCTCACATTGCCTTCTACTTTTTCATTTGTTTGGATCTGTTTAATAGTATCTTGATTTCTCATAAGGTCATTAGCTTCCATTTGCTCCAATCTAATTCTGAAGGAATTATTCTCTTCAGTGAGCTTTTGAAATTCTTTTTCCCTCTGGCAAATTTGGCTTTTTAAGGCGTTCTTCTCCTCATTAGCTTTTTGTACCTCTTTTGCCATATGAGTTAATCTATTTTTTAAGGTGTTATTTCCTTTCAATCAGGTTGTTTACTCTCTTTTTATGATTTTCTTGCATCATTCTCATTTCTCTTCCCAATTTTTCCTCCACTTCTCTTACTTGATTTTCAAAATCCTTCTTCAGATCCTCTATGGCCTGTAACTACTTCATATGTTTCTTGGAAGCTTTTGGTGCAGGAGTTCTGACTTTGGTGTCTTCCTACTCTTCCATGCTTTGATCCTTTTTGTCCCCAAAAAAAGGAATCTAAAGTTGGATTGCTGTGCTTGCTTTGCTTTCTTTGCTTGCTCATTTTGCCACTCAATTACTTGACTTTTGAGCTCTTTGCCACAGTAGAACTCTGCTTCCAGAGGGGAGAGCTTTGTCCCAAATTGCTGGGGTTTTCACAGCTGCCAGAGCTATTAGGAGGGTGCCGTCTCTGCAGCCCCCACAAACTCTGGCTCACTGGTCACACACCTCAGGACCACCACCCAAGACCATGATCCAGATTGAAGCAGGTTAAAGCAAGAGTAACTATCCTCTGAACGGTCGCTTGGCCCCCCTACAATCTGCAGGCCAGGAGTTCTGAAACAGCCATGTGGAGACAGATGCAGGGCCACTGCACCTCCACCACTTCTAGCTCTGGGGGCAGGGGCCAGACCCGCTCCTCTGTCCCCTCTCCCCCAGTTCCAACAGAGTTCCACAGTGACCTTTCACTTTTTCTTTGACATTTATGGGTTGATAATTCTGGAAACCACCACAGCTGCTTGTGATCCACTCTCCTGAAATTCCTGCAGCAGCTGCTGGTGATCCACTCTCCTGAAATCCCTCCAGCAGCTGCTGGTTGGGGCCACCCTGGGGCTAAAACCCTTCCTCTCTGCCTGCCAGGCTGCCTTCAGCAGAAGATTTGTTTCTCTCTGACACTTTGTGGGTTCTGTAGCTCTAAAGTTTGTTTAGAATCATATTTTATAGGTATTTGGGGTGGTTATGGGGGGAACTCACAGAGGTTTCCTGCTTCTATGCCACCATCTTGGCTCCACCCTAGAAACCAATCTTAAAACCAGAAAGACCTGGATTCAAGTCCTGCTTCTGATTTATACTGACTGTATGATCCTGGAAAATCCTCTTAACCTCTCAATGCCAGCAGACAACTCTCTAAGACTATAAGTTACAGAACAATTACAAGGCTGTTCATTGGTAGGAATTTCCTCTTCTGGAGTTCCCAACACTTAAAGACATCTCATGTCTATACAACTTTATTATGCTTACAGAAGTCTGGCTAGCTACTGCAGTGAATAACCTTACTGTGTAGTATAGCATAAATTATAACTTCCTCAAAGAATATAATTCCTATTCATAAACACCTAATTTCCCCTCTCCTCCCAATCCCATGATGCTTAAAGGTATTACTCTTGTCATCATCCTCCCACCCTCACCAAATGTCTTTGAAACATCAGCCTGAATAACTCTCTTTATGCTAATGTTTATCTTCATCACATCACTGCCATATATCAACAGACATATTCACACGCCAGGGACAAAATCCAGGGAGTAAATTCTGCAGTTTCCATGGCAACAACTACTATGATACTTACATATCTGACTCAGTTCATCTTCTGTTTAACTAGACTTAGGCCTTACTGGTTTTACTTTCCTATAGCTTCTTAACGAATGGCCCTGTTCCCGCTCATGTCTAGCTAGCAAGCAGCAAAGCCAAGATTCAAACCTATATCCTTTGACTCCAAATCCAGAGCTGTCAGGAGACAGATTGCTATAAATACCTTGTGTTTAAAAAAAGATCCTGCAGAATGCCTCCTGATGCTGTACTATCTTTTCCAGCTTGGAAGCTCTGTTTCCATAACTGGCTATCTCCTCTGTCTCAGAATCTGGAATCTGATGTGTCCTCCCAAGAAATCCGAGCTCCCAGCCTGGACAGGCCTTAGGATTATACTAGTTTGAATACTGATTCAGACCCAGACCATCTCTCCTCAAACCCACGTTCACATAGTTCTACCCCTCTTCTCCAGCATCAAGGGATACCCAGAAAGAGCCATAGACCAGAAGAGGATCAAAGTGGCGGAATTTCCAACTTGGAACAGCATCAACGCCAATGAAGATCAAGTAATAGTGAGTTACTATAGCAATCATAGAGACCACAGAGTGGATCAATGGGTTCACCACATTCCTAAGGGAAGCAGAGTCAAGATGGCAGAATAGTAGGAGGAAGTACAGCAAGCTCCCCTCCCCAGCAAAAAAAATTCTCCAAACAGTTCAAATTCTGAAGGCAAAATCCAAGAAAAGGTCAGGGAGACAGCAGAGAAGTGCATGGATGTTGGGTTTGGGAGTATCCAGGACTGTACCTTGTAGAACATTCTAAATCTCAGGGAAAGGTTGTACACTAGGAGAAGTGGACGTCTCAGACCCATACCTGGCACCCCAACTAGAACAGATGCAAAATGGAAGCTTTGTTGCCTGCTACCCAGTTCTGAGTCACAGATCCAGGACAGACGGAGGAAAAGATATGTACCTACGGATGGAATCCTCTGGTAAGAAGCAATCACTGACCCCTACATAATTTACTGAGCAAAGAGAAAGTTCCTAACCAAGCAGCAATGGTGTAGCTCAGACCACAGATGAAACCAGTTTTGGTTTCCAGCCCAGTCTAAAGCCTACAAAAGAATAACTAGAGCAGTAATCCCATACTGAAGGGAAGCCTGAGGTTCCATAACTCTGGGTCATCAGAGCTTCCCAGCTGGCTAACAGCTGCAACAGTCTACCTCAGTTTAGACTCAAACCCAGGTCAGGAGCTTGCAGAATTTAGACAGTGAAACCAGGAAGATGGCAAACAGCCCTGGTTCAGACTACTTTGGGAGTGCTGAAAGCTTGCAGGTCTTCAATCTCAGCTGTCCCTGAAATCCTGAAATAGTGCAATACAATATCCCAAGAAAGTAGCAATAGGACCAGCTTAGACCTGCTCTGCAGAGGTATACAGAGCCCACTACTAACTTCCAAACATTTATCAAACCCAAAGTCAGAAAGTTGATTGGAAGAATGAACAAATGAAAAAAGATTCCCATCATAAAAATCTATTATAATGACAGGAGTGTTCATGACACAAATCCAGAAGAGAATTACTTCAAAATATCTACAAGTAAAACCTCAAAGGAAAACACAGCTTGGGCAAAAATTTAACTAGAATTCCTAGAAAAGATAAAGCAAAAGATTAAAAAGGATTTTTAAAATTTTATAAGTGAGATGAGAAGAATAAAGGAAAAAATTGGAAAAGAAATGTGATTTATGGAAGAAAGAACTGGAAAAGGAATTAAGAGCTTGGCACAAGGGGCACAAAATCTTTCCCAAGCAACATACTCCCAGAAAATCAGCCAAATAGAAGTCAGTGACTCCATGTGATAGCAAAAATTAAAACAAAGTCAAAAGATTGAAAAAATTTGAATAAAATGTATGGTATCTATAATGTTAATGGATATGAAGATCTTCCCCATCCATTAATAGGCCCATGTGACCACATGTGTTCAATCACAGATGTCTTACTGTTTTGACCTTAAGCCCAGCTGCGATATACCCTGAGTCACATAGAGCCCATTGGGGAAGGAAATTACCTAAAGGGAAAGTTGCTGAAGGGAGACTTGCTTGCAGGAAGGCTTTCACACCTCTTGGTACTTAGTCAATTAGGCACAGAGCCACATGGGTTGTGATGCCTTCTGGCTCTGAACCTACTAGTTGAAAACTATATATACTGGAAGGTTGGTATTTTACTTTGTGTGTGGGGGGGGGGGGGATTGTTCATGAGAAGGAGCTTTCAATTCCTAGGACTCCTAGGAGTAGCTGTTTGTTAAGAGACCCCTGACTACTCAGAAATTTGGACTCTCCTGGTGGGGTATGTAGGTGGTTGTATTACTTTGTCCAGACAATAGGAGCTCTGTCTGTTGAATCTCTGTGCTAATTTCTCTGCTTGTATTTTCTATTGGATTATCTGTAATTAAAGTAAGATTGTTGACCCCCTTAAAAGTTGTCTTTACTTTAGAAAATCAGATCAAAGAACCTGTGCTAGCAGGCCATCCTGGGTGTGCTATGGTACTTACTAATACAGTACCTTATTTTTTTAAATGACTTGGAAAACATATCCAAAATAAAAAATAAGAATTGTTGGACTGTCTGAATACTTTAACCAATAAGAGCCAAGACATTATATTTAAAAAAAACATTAAAGGAAAATTACGCAGATCTCTGAGAACCAATGGCACAAGTAGAAACATGTGCCAGTCATCTCCTCAAAGAATACCCAAAATGAAAACTCCCAGGAACCTTGTAGCCCAAATACAGAGTTTCCAGGTCAAATCAAAAATACCATAAACAGACAAAAAGAATTCAAATGCTGAGAAACCACAATTAGGATAATATATGATTTAGTAGCTCTCTCTATAAATGAGTGGAGAGGTTGAAATACAATATTGCAGAAATCAAAGCAAATAGGCTTCCAGTCAAGAATACCTTACCTAACAAAACCGAGTACAATATAATGGTGTGGGGAATAATCAATCTTTGATTAGAGGACTTCCAAACATTCCTAATGAGAAGACCAGAACAGGGTAGAAACTGAAGGTCAAACATAGGAGTTAAGAGAAACATAAAAAGTTAAAAATGAATGATCAAAGGGGATAAAAAGAATAAATTACCTATATTAAAATATAGAGAAATTATATAGGACCCCTCTGAAACCTGTCATCATCAGGGGTCAAAGAGAGAAACTAATTAACTAAGGCTTAGAAGCAATTCTATTATGTTTTAATGATCTTAAGACAAAAATGGAAAGAGAGGGGAAGAAAAATACAGTAGGGAAGGGGATGGAATAGAAGGTTAGGGGAAATTATCTCCCACAATCATTTCCCAAAACCAATAGATGTCTATGAAAACAAAGATGAAGGGGCAGGGACAAGCAACTGATATGTGACCCTGACTCTCATCTTAACTGGTTAAAGGAGAGAAGAACACACCCACCCACACATAGTTGGGTCCAGAAATACATTTCATTCAGCAGGGGAAAAGGAGAGAAAGGGAAGGAGGAAAAGGGATTAAAGTGATGATAGTTTAGGGAAAAGTTTAGTCATTAAAAAAACTAAACATGTACAAAAATATTTGTATCTCTTTTTGAGACAGCAAAGAATAGAAATCTGAGTCAGTACTCATAAAATCATTAATGGATGAACAAATTATGATATATAAATGTGATGGAATACTACTGTGCTGAAAGAAATGATGAAGGGGATGGTTTCAGAGAAACTTGGGGAAACTTGCATGAACTGATGCAGAATGAAGTGAACAGAACCAAAACAATCTATACAGTTGTAGCAATATGGTAAAGACAAACACTTGAAAAACTGAGGAACTCTGATCAGCATAATGACTAATCATGATTACAGAAGAATAATGTTGAAACATATTAGTGCTCTATTTGCTTTGATATAATCACTTAGTTGTACTGTGAACTATTGCCCATCTTGACTCAAGATTAATTGTCATATTCCAATTGGAGCAGAATTTTAGACCAAGCCTTTTGAATCAAAATCCAAGAAAGAATGATTCTACCCTTTTTAATTGCCACCCTTTATATTTCCCACCCTTTATAATTGCCTAACAATCACAGTTACATGTTAGCTCCCCTGCTAAAAGAATTTTCTGAAAGAATTCCATTTTCCATATTGATTCAGACTAGCTTGGGAAACAAAATGAGAACCTTAGTTCTACATTACCCTTCCCCAATTACTTTCTACTTCCACCAAATACTAAGAATACTCTGTTTTTGTCTTTCAGACCAGTGTTAATTTAACAACAGACTTGAATGACAGTCTAGTTCAGAATCTTCCTGGGCTATGGTGATGACCCTGAGTAACTAAAACTAATCTTCAAAGGTTTTAGGATGGAAGCATTTAAATATATGGCTTGTGGCAACAAGAATTAGGACAGCAGTATACTCCTAATCCAATGTCTACCAAAATGCCATGCAAACATACCAGGAAAGTCTCTCCTCTCCTCCAGTGTTCAGTCTAATTAAATAATTGTAGCCTTGCTAAAGCTTAGAGACTGGGAGGGAGTGACACTGGGAAGAGGAATATTCTGATTTATTATTTCCCTCTTTCATTATCTTCATTTACAAGCAGACCCTGAGAACATTCCTGCTTTGTGAGCCATAGCAAACAGTTCAATTCATTCAGCATGATTTGAATAATTCTACCTGGTGACAAGGGAGAGTGAATTGAGGAACAGCTTTTCAGACCACTGTCTTTTCTCTTTTTTTCCCTTTCATTAAGACACCTTTTTAGAACTCCAGTCCAGTCATGGGTTCTATCTCCCTAAATCTATGATGTCTATGAGTTCAAATGTACAGACATCTTCCTTACACATGTTTTTACATCTGTTTGTGTAATCTGTGGTTATTTTATTGCAACCTTTCCAGGTTTGTCTCCTGTGAATTCTTCTTCCTACATTAGATCTTTTTATTCTAGAGGTTCTTACCCTAGGATCCATGACCTTGATTTAAAAAAAAATTATTGTATTTTAATATAGTTGGCTTCTTTTGTGATCCTATGTATTTTATGTGTTTAATTTTTTTCCTAATAAGGGGTTCATAGGCTCTGCCAGGCTGGAGAAAAAGGTTAAGAACTCCTGTTCAATGGTACCTCGCCAAATCGCACAAAGGCACTTATTGCCCTCCTCTTTTTTTCAAATCAAAGCCTTTGTGAACAGATTTATAAAACTTTAGGCAGATCTATTTTAACCAGGGCATGTGGGCGGAACAGGGAGGAGCTAATGACCAGATAAAAAGCTGAGTACAAGCTGGGAGAGAGCAGAACTGAGAAGGGAACACTTGTGGTGGCAGAGTTGAGAAGGAGAAAACTTGTGGTATCCAGGCATTCTGTTTGTCTGTTCTGTCTGTGTTGATTTGTATTTGTAATACTTTGTACAGAAGCACTGGGATCTTACTAGAAACCCTGAAAGAGGATTTTCTTGTTGTCTGTTTACACAAGTCTTGGATGAGGGTTTCAGAGGTCCTGGGACTATACTAACAATTTGTGTTGTTCTCAGACTTTGTTTGTGGGTCTGTGTTGTTTTCACAGGCAGAAAGTGAATTGATGATGGTGCTGGCAATGTATATGAATGTTGTTCTGGCTCTATTAAGCTTTGTCTTCCCAGAAACAGAAACTGTGAAGGACTTGAGGTGGACTGGACATTGTGAGCTTCAATATGGAATGGGAACTGGACAAGGAACTGAATGAGGAACTGGATAGCAGGATGACAAACTGAGAGCTGCCTACCTTTGAATCCAGAGACAGTTGCATAAATTCAGGCAAAAGTTGGGCATCAAGAGGAACCATGGAATCTGAGAGCCAGCCCTGAGTCAAGATGAAAAGACCTCTCCTTGGGTACTTAGTGCTGACTGAGAAGACCATGATTTACTGTGGCTTAGGGGTGGGGAGAACTTTTTACTCTGTACCTTGTACCTCTTAAGGATGACTGAGTTAAAGATGATTGGAAACTAATCTCCAGTCAAGAAGAAAGAAGACTTTTTGACTGACAGATTAAGACAATGTGACCTAGGGGTGGAGAACTTTGACCTTTGTACTTTGTGTCCCTTAAGGAGGCTTGCTCCTTAAGGATGGTTGAGTCAAGGTCTTACTGAATGATATCTTTTGTTTAAAAGTATGTGGTCACTTTGGTGAAAACTATGTGGCCACTTTAGTGATAAATTGTTATGTTATAATGTTGTGAATGCTGTACTTTGGTTTCTGTGAATGTTTTGCTTTAATTGAATAGATAGAGATTTCACTATACTATGTGATCAGAACCTTAAAGCTGTTCACAGCAGCAGTCCTCTGGAAAGCTGCTCATGCTTGGCTTTACAATAACCTTGTCCTCTTTTGGTACATTGATGATAAGGATTTCCATTCATAAAATTTTTCTTTGAGCTCATCAGCATTTGTCATGGTGGGAGCACACACACTGATGATGGTAGCATGGCACTTTTCTACAAATAGCAATCACATTGTCATGACCCTGCTGTTCAATCTTTTTGGTAGACATACAAACTTTTTGACTAGATTAGTTTTGATTAGAAAATGTACACCATTTTCAAAGGGTTCCCCTTAATTATGGCCACTTCAGAAAAACATGTATCCAGTTCCATCTTTGGCAAGCTGGCCTTCATTCGTCAGCCTTGTTTCACTTAGGGTTACTATTTGGATGTGACACCCACAAAGTTCTTGTGCAACAAGAACTGTGAAGTGAGGCTGTGCACTTGCTTCCATGCTTTTTAGTATGATGTTTTCAGCAATATTTTCAGAAGCCTTCAATGAGTACAATATGGCATCAAGGTCAGTTACCACAGTGATGGCAAACTATTTAACTTGAAAAGGTTACAAACCAACACTAAAGTGGAGGGAAAATTGGTGCATGACTTTTTTTGCAGATGACTGTGCACTCAATGCAGCCTCTGAAGCTGAGATGCAACAAAATATGGACTATTTCTCTGCTTCTTGTGCTAATTTTGGCCTAACAATTAATACCAAGAAAACACAGGTTCTCCAGTAGCCAGCACTCCACCATTCATATGTATAACTATCAGTTACAGCAAATAGAAAAATTTTGTAAACAGTGGATAATTTCACTTACCTAGACATTATACCTTCCAGAGACGTACACATAGATGATGAAGTTGATACATACATTGGCAGAGCTACTTCAGTATTTGGGAGGCTCCAAAGGAAAGTGTAGAAGAGAAGATGTATAAAACTATCTGCCAAACTGAAGGTCTACAGAACCATTGTGTTGACCTCATTGTACTTCTGTGAAACCTAGAAAGTCTACCAGCACCATACCAGGCAACGGAATCACTTCCATTTGAATTGTCTTAGGAAGATTCTGAAGATCACGTGGCAGGATAAGGTAAAAGACAATGAGGTCCTTTCTCAAGCTAAACTGCCAAGCATTCAAACTCTACTTCAGACAGTGTGACTCTGATGGCTTGGCCACATTGTTCAAATGACAAATGTATGTTTGCCTAAAAGACTATTTTACTGAGAACTCGTACAAGACAGGCATTCACATGGTTGTCAGAAGAAGCAATACATGGATATTCTTAAGGTATCTCTGAAGAACTTTGGAATTAATTGCATGACATGGGAGACACTGGCAAAGGACTGCCCAGCATGGCATGCCCTTATCAAAGAAGGCTCTATGCTCTATGAGCAAAGTAGAATTGCAGTCTCAAAAGAAATTTGAGATGTGCACATTTAGAGACATCTCCATTCTAAATATTCATATGAACTATTTGTGCCTGACCTGGGGCAGAGTTATCCAAACTCACATTGGTCTCATCAGTCACAGTTGGACACACTATACTTTGACTCCAACATAGTGATGCTGGGCGGGGAGGTAGGGGGGTGGAGCCAAGATGGTGGCATAGAAGCAGGAAAACTCCATATGCCCCCTCCATAACCACCTCAGATACCTATAAAAATTACTCTAAACAAACTTTAGGGCTACAGAACCCACAAAGTGACAGAGAGAATCAAACCTCCCACTGAAGAAAGCCTGGCAGGCTTGCAGGAAGGATCCATTGCAGTACTCTGGGAGCCAAGCCCAACCCTGCATGAGCCCATGGTTTTAGCCTCAGGGTGGCCACAACCAGCCCCGGCTGGAGGGACTTTGGGAGAGTGGATAATCAGAAGTTGTGGTGGTTTCCAGAATTATCAACCCATAAATGCCAAAGACAAAGTGAGAGTTCAGTGTGGACTTTGTGGGAACCAGGGGTCTGGGAGTGCAGTCTGTTCTCTGACTCCTGGAGGGAGAAGCGGTTGAGGTGCAGTGGCTGCAGCTGCATGGCTGCTTCAGAGCTCCTGGCCTGCAGATTGTAGGGGGAATAAGCAACCAGTCTGAAGGGTAATCACTCTTGCTTTAACCTGCTTGGATCTGGATCACTGTATAGGGTGGAGGAACTGGTGACCACTGTGCCAGAGCCAGTGGAGGCTTCTGAGAGGGAACCCAACTAATAGCTCTGGCAGTTGAGAAAGCCCCAGTGATGTGGGACAAAGCCCTCCTCTCTGGAAGCAGAGCTCTACTGTGACAAAAAGCTCAAAAGTCAAGTAATTGAGTGGCACCATGAGCAAGCAAAGGAAGCAAAGCAAGCACAGCAATCCGAATTTGGACTCCTTATTGGGGGACAAAAAGGATCAAAGCATGGAACAGGAGGAAGACAACAAAGTCAGAACTCCTGCACCAAAAAGTTCCAAGAAAAATGCAAGCTGGTTACAGGCCATAGAGGATCTGAAGAAGGATTTTGAAACCCAAATAAGAGAAGTGGAGGAAAAACTTGGAAGAGAAATGAGAATGATGCAAGAAAATCATGAAAAGAAAGTCAACAACCTGACTGAAGAAAATAACACTTTACAAAACAGACTAACTCAAATGGCAAAAGAGGCTCAAAAAGCCAACGAGGAGAAGACTGCCTTAAAAAGCCGAATTTGCCAGATGGAAAAAGAATCTCAAAAGCTCACTGAAGAGAATGATTCCTTCAGAATTAGATTGGAGCAAATGGAAGCTAGTGACTTTATGAGAAATCAAGATACTATTAAACAGATCCAAACAAATGAAAAAGTAGAAGGCAATGTGAAATATCTCATTGGGAAAACCCTGACCTGGAAAATAGATCCAGGAGAGATGATTTAAAAATTATTGGGCTACCTGAAAGCCATGATAAAAAAAGGACCTAGAGATGATCCTTCAAGAAATTCTCAAGGAAAGGTGCCCTGATGTTTTAGAATGAGAGAGCAAAATAGAGGTTGAAAGAATCTACCAATCACCTCTTGAAAAAGGTCCCAAAAAGAAAACTCCTAGGAATAGTATAGCCAGGTTTCAGAATTCCCAGATCAAGGAGAAAATATTACAAGTAGCCAAGAAGAAACAATTTGAATATTGTGGAAACACGATTAGGATAAAACAGGATATAGCAGCTTCTACATTGAGGGATCAAAGGGCTTGGAATATGATATTCTGGAGGTCAAAGGAGCTGGGATTAAAACTAAGAATCACCTACCCAGCAAAACTGAGTAGAATGTTTCAGGGAAAAATATGTTCATTCAATGTAATAGAGAACTTTCAAGCATTTTTGATGGAAAAAACCAGAGCTTAATAGAAAATTTGACATTCAGATACAAGAAGCAAAAGAAGCATGAGAAGGTAAACAGGGAAAAGAAATCATAAGGAATTTATCAAAGTTGAACTATTTACATTCCTACATGGAAAAATGATAATTGTGATTTATGAAACTTTTCTGAGTATGAGAATAGTTGAAGGGAATATAAATGTGTGTGTGTATACACATACATATATGTCTATATAGGAGGGTATTTGGATGTATGAATACATGTGTGAATGTGTGTATATATGTGTACAGGTATACATAGAAAGAGGGCACAGGACCAATTGAATAGGAAGGGATGACACTTAAAAGGTGAAATTGAGAGGTGAGAGAGGAATATAATAAGAGGAGATGGGGAGAGACAGAATGGGGTAAATGATCTCATATAAAAGAGGCAAGGGAAAAATTGTCACAATGCAGGGGAAGAACAGGAAGACAAAAGGGAATGAGTCAACCTTACTTTCATTGAATTTGGCTTAGGGAGGCAATGACATACACACTAAATAGGGTATCTCACCCTACAGAAGAGTAGAGGGGAATGGGATGAGAGGGTGGATGATGGAAGGGAGGGCAGGTTTTGTGGGGGGAGGGAAGTTGGAAGCACACCCTTTTGAAAAGGGACAGGGTCAAAGTAGAGAACAGAGCAAGTGGGGGGTGGGATAAGATGGAGGGAAATATAGTTAGGCTTTCACAATATATCCACTATGGAAATGTTTCACATAGCTACACATGTACAACCTATTTTGAATTGCTTATCTTCCCAGTAAGGGTGGGTGGTGAGGGAGGAAGGGAAAGAATCTGGAATTCAAAGTTTTAAAATCAAGTGTTTAAAAAATATAGAATTTTTTTTACATGCACCTGGAAAATAAGATATACAGGCACTGGGGTATAGAGGTCCATCTTGCCCTACTGGTAAGTCAGAGTAGGATATAGGAAAGAGCAGATTGGGGGAGGGTGTATACAGTGGGATCACTGTTTTGGGGTGGTGGGTAGGGGAAAAATGGGGAGAAAAATTGTAACTCAAAATCTCGTGGAAATGAATGATGTAAACTAAAATAAACAAAAATAACCATAGTGATTCTATTTCGGTCCTCTTTGAGAATGCATGATAACAGTCAAACACTGTATGCTCAACATAAGGGCTGTATAATATCAATAGCTAGTCTAAATGGTTTTAATTTCTGTTCTGGCTGCTTTGATCTTTTTTTGTTTGCTTTTGCTTTTTGGTCATCTAGGTACAATGGACCAGTATATATCATGCTTTCAGACTAATTACCATTAATAAGAATTGGTTTACTTAGATAAACAATTATTGGGTATGAGAAGTGATGTTTGATTAGAAGTGACAACTTGAAGGTATAGTGGTGATGGAGAGAAAAGGAAAAATACTAATAATTAGCAAACAATGACTAGCATTTACATAGCACTTTAAGGTTTACAAAATCTTTTATAAACATTATCTGATTTTTATCCTCATAACAACCTTGGTTGGTAAATTCTACTACTGTTCCCATTTTACAAATGGGGAACCCAAAGAATATTTACTTGACTAATATATAAGCTATATATCTAGTGGGTTTTATTTTGTCTTCCTTCTCTACAAATAAATATGGGCAGCTGCTAACTTAGAAACAGGCTATGTTCCATTATTTCATTTGTAAATCGATTGTTTGGAACTTGGAATACATTTTCTCATTAGGAAAAATGTCATAAGCCACAGGCAAGACCATAAAGTCTCCTACCTTGCTATATAACTGAAATAATAATACAAGTAATACTTATTTAATGCTTTTAAATATGCAAAGACTATAAATGTATTGTCTCATTTGAGTCTCAAAATAAAATAAAATAAAATATTCATAGGTATCATTTCACATGAGGAAACAGAGACTCAGAGAGGTGAAGGATTTGCCCATGGTCAATTACACAGCTAGTAGGTTTCAGAAGCAGGATGTGAACCCATAGGGTCTTCCTGACTCAAATCTAGTGCTTTATTATACCATGCTGCCTGTCTAATCATGTATTTGTGCAATACAAAATACTAGAAAACAGCACTATTACAATTCCAGTATTTAAACAAATCATCCTTTACCATAGAAGTTACTGGTCCAAACCCCTCATTTGCACAGACAGATTTTCAGAGTTGGAAGGTACCTCAATAGCCATCTGCTCCAACCAGTATCCAAAAAGAGAAAAAGAATCACTCCCAGAACACATCCAGCAAGTGGTATTTAACCTTTGTTTCAAAATCTCCAACGAAGGGGAAAAAACTACATCCCAAGGCAACCCATTCCACTTTGGGGTAGCTTTAATGATCTAAGTGGTACAATGGATAGAGCACTGAAACTAGAGTCAGGAAGAACTGATTTCAGATCTCACTTCAGAAACTTACAGGCTGTTAAACCTTGAGCAAGACATTCAGTCTAAGATGATTTAATTGATTCTATATCTTTTTTATTGATCCTATTTACATATGATTTTATCCTGTAACCATCTAAGACATAGTTCTTTGTCTCAGAACTTAATACAGAAATTCATCTAGCCTATGAGTCTAGAAATCCAGTTTTCTTCCTAATCATTGTTCCATTCTTGCCACAAGGAAATCTGTTATGCTTGGGGGATGCAAGTGGACACCAGGAATTCTGGTCTAGTATCTTTATACCACCAAGCTATACTTCAAGGATATTTGGTTTGCTATCTAAAAAAGGTCTGATTCACTATCTCTAAACTTGCAGGTTTAGACTCAAACAATTATTTATTAGTCACAGGGGAGAAAGAGAGAGCTGTTGCTAGCCTTTTATTCCCAGTTTCCAACCATTCCTATTGATTGCGCCATTCATGATATTAAGCTCTTGTAACCAATCATAACTTGTTCCTCATCTACAAAATCCTGTTCTTTGTTCTGTACTCTCCAAAAACTTACTTAAAAAAAAGAACTGTCTCCCCTCATTTGGGGTCTTAGACTTGCTGAAGAAACTGAGCTGCTAATATTTGTTGGTAAATTTATACTTTGTTAAGAAATTGTTTGTGCTCAGAATGTTGTGTCTCAGTTTACCTTATCTTGACCATAAATCTCTGCCTCAGTTCCTTCATCTGTAAAAACATGGATAATAATAGCACCTACCTCCTAGGGCTGTTATGAGGGTAAAA
>NW_027186304.1:78710574-78714550 GCF_028583685.1 Petaurus breviceps papuanus | reverse complement strand
TTTTCTTGGGTGAGCTGGGGTAAAGGACACATATAATTAGACATCCACAAATATGAAGCATTAGCTCAAGGAATATCTGCATAATATTTCTAATTTGTGTCCACTGCTTCTGTTTCCTATCATCTCAAATCCAGAAAGTTTTTCGGTTGTTTTTTTAGGGGGAGAGGGGAGTTGGGGCTTATTTTTAATTACACAGCAATAGTTGTGAAGGAACAAAGGGAGTTTGTATATTGCTAGAAATAATGGGTAATGACTAAGACTTTTGCAAACTCAAGAGCTAACCAAATTTGGAAACAGGCAATTGAAGTTTTGTTCTCAATCCGTGTGGTAAGATGTAGCTGATACTAATCAAGCAATCATGAAAACTTTTTCCTGCTATCTCCTCTGACAGATGAATTAAAATCTCAGGGATTAAATTTCTTCTGTTACTAATATAATGCTAGGGGGGGGAAAGTTTTATCTCTCTCCTGGGAACTTTCAATCAACAATGATGAGAGTCCTCAGAAAAGCACTTGCAGCTGTGAGCTTAATTCCAAGTTGCCTGTTTCAAACACAGTTTACTTAGATAATGATGGTCTACCTCATAACAAGAAGCTTATGAGTGTCTTTATACTACAGCTGTTGAATTTGAGTCGAAATTTCAGCTGGACTTGGAAGTTTTCATTTTATTCAGAAAGACACTTAGAGTACTTAAAATAGTCTTCAAATAATTGCTTCTTTATATATTGATCTATAATTTCAAAGACCCATTTTTGTTATGCCATCCCAAAAAAGATTCAACAAAAAGCAGAGAGCTAGGCTCCTTATACATGTGAAATGGATATGATGAAAACATTCTAGACCAATGGGAGTTCTCACTGAATAAAATGAAAATCCTAGAGGACTAAGTTAAAGGAATTGCAGCATATGGAGAAAAGGGGGCAGGCAACTACTCAATAGGTTGGAGGGGAAAGTAAAGTGATTCGAGGATTCCAGGGAAGATTGCAGGTGTGAAAAACAGATGACAGAAATTGAAAGATGGAATTTCAATGGAAAAATTGTTCTGAATAGAGGATGAGGGAGATTCTTTTGGCTGTTTTGACATAATTGAAAATAGAGTCTAGTCCAAAACGTCTTATTTTACATTAAGACCCAGAGAGGTTGAGAGACTTACCTACGGTCACACAAGTAGTAAATAGCAAAGCTAGGATTTAAACTCAGGTCCTCTGATTCTTTTCCCTTCACTGTACCATCACAGCATTAAGTATAGAAAGATCTAATGGAAGATGTTATAGAATATTTTAAATATACTTTAGGGCAAGTGATAGAAGGAAAAGTTGATTTGTTTTCTCACTTTTTTGCACTTGGTTTGCTTCATTTTTTTTGCATTTTCTTGTACAAAACCTCTGTCTTGTTGCTTGTTTTAGCATTTACTAGCATTTTAAATAAAGGAGGGAAGAAGAAAAGGTAATTCATGGATTTGAAAATTAGAATATCATAACTCTAAGACAAGATAGGAGGGTTACAGAAAGGGGTTGATGGAGACCATTCCTCTAGTTCTACTACAATATAACAAAATCCAAAGTTGGTATTACATAGGCTCTCTCAAGCCTTTCACACCAACCCATTCCAGTTTCAAAATGAAAGATGGAATCTGAAACTCTTCCCCCAATTCACTTTTCCTTTAAAAAACTGAAGTATAAACAGACTTGTCAATTTCTTAAAATATTCTGTATTAGTCAGCACTAATTTTCTATTTCTGCGAAGAAAATAGACCAGCTGCAATTGTTTCTGACCATATCAGTTATATTTTTTCCTGCTCTAATACTCCTGAGAATCTGTGAGGATCTCATTAATTGGGGGGGGGGGTGTTCCATTCAATGAGGTAGTTGTTGGTGTAGCAGATAGTGTTGGGCCTTAAGTCAGTAAGTCCTAAATTCAAATCTAGTCTCAGATACTTTCTAGCTGTGTGACCCTGGACAAGTCACTTAACTTGCCTCAGTTTCCTCAACAGTAAAATGGAGGTGATAATAATAGCACTTACCTTGCAAAGTTTTTGTAAGGATTAAATGAAATAAGACTTTTTTAATGAAGCACTTAGCATGATGTCTGATACATAGTAGGTGCTATATAAATGCTTATTCCCATCTCCTTACCTTCCCAATGATGTTGGTTGCAAGCCATCTATACTTGTTCATCCTAAGCAATCTTTGTCCATGTTTTCCCACAAGTTAGTTATAGGTATCTATCCAATGTGCTATGGACTTTTTCAACTGCTGTCAATATCATGAGTATATCAATAGATATTGTGGGGTTTTTTTGTTTTTTTTGTTTTGGTTACTTTTTTTAAAAAATTTATTTTCAGTTTACAACATTCAGTTCCATAATCCCTTGAGTTCCAAATTTGCTCCCCTTCCCTCTCCTCCCCCTTCTCCCCACGGCGATATGCAATCAAATATAGGATCTACAAATACCTTCACATTAAACATTAGTAAAGTTGTAAAGAAGGATTATAACCAATGGAGAGAACAATGAGAAAGAAGAAACAAAACAAAACAAAAGAAAGAGAGTAGTTTGCTTCAATCTGTATTCAGACTCTGTAGTTCTTTCTCTGGATGTGGATATTCCTTTCCATCATGATTCTTTTGGAGTTGTCTTCTAACCTTGTATTGCTGAGAGGGGTCCAGTCTGTCAAAAGATCTTATGTTAATATGTTTAGTCAATAGAGTTTATAGTCAATATGTTTATCCCTCTCTGCCACCAAGTGACTAACCCATCTTTCACTCATACATTTCTTGCCAAGATCAGATTTTTGAAGGTCATTCATTCAAGCACCTGAAGAATTTTAGAACCTTTTCACAGGATGGTGGGGGTGATATATGGTAGAAACAGCATTTATTTTACCTAACCTAAAACTTTCCCCTTACGGAAACAGATTCTGATCTCAGGGTTTGGCTGATATCAAGGACAATGGGTACAAAAAAGTAGACTCTAGGGAGTTGGTGTGCCCAAGGTTTGTCAGAGTTTTGTGGAATGTCTTTTTGACCCAAAATTTCTGTCAAAGAAAATGTGGAGGCAGAGGGTGGGATTATCTAAGTTATATCTAAGTACTTGTTATAAATAAAGTCATGTTTATAAAACTTTATGGCTATCATTTTCTCTGCATTTCAATCTCAAGCTGTTTCTAGTTTGGTGCCATGTAGTACTTTCCACAAGTATATTAGATTTAAAATTTGAAGGGCTAAAATCATTTTGGACAGCAGAATGATGTTACAGAAGCACAATAGTTATATTCCCATGACTATATTCTTACCTACAAATTCATTCCTTGTCCCTACAAATGAATTTTTTAATTTACCTACATTTAAAATATTGGAATCATCTTATATGGATTTTATTTCTAAAATATCTCTCATAATCTGGCCTTTCTTTTTCATTCCCACCATTGTCATTTTACTTCATGCTGTCATTTCAAAGACTATTGCAATGACCTCTTCCTTGATGCACCTACTTTCCAATATCCCTTGCCTCCTTCTAATCTGTTATATATACCATTGGTCTCATAGACCTTCATGATAACCCAGAGGTTTTGTGTTGTTTGAATAATTCTGTTGCTTTATCAAATGTCTTCAGCCAATTTAATTGTTTCCCCCTTCCAATGTTGTCCAGTATTTCTTTTATAGGGACATTTTATCATTCTACAGGTGTGAGCCACTTTAGAAATTCAGCCAGCTGGGGAGGCTAGGTGGCGCAGTGAGTAGAGCGCCAGCCCTGGAGTCAGGTGGACCTGAGTTTGGATCCAGCCTTCAGACACTTAACACACACACACACACACACACACACACACACACACACACACACACACAAACACACACACAACCTAGCCATGTGACCTTGGGCAAGTTACTTAACCCCAATTGCCCTCCAAAAAGGAAAGAAAGGAAGAAAGAAAGGAAGGAAGGAAGGAAGGAAGGAAGGAAGGAAGGAAGGAAGGAAG
>NW_027186304.1:78691450-78710564 GCF_028583685.1 Petaurus breviceps papuanus | reverse complement strand
AGAAAGAAAGAAAGAAAGAAAGAAAGAAAGAAAGAAAGAAAGAAAGAGAAAAAGAAATTCAGCCAGTTGCTCACTTTTGCAATGAAATTTCTGCAGTGTGTTGCTGGCATTTGATTGAACCAAAAATTAGTGATGCCTTCCCCCTCTTTCCTAAAGTCGAAATAGCCATAGGGTCATAGGATCACAGTAAAAGGGCTAGAAGAGACTTCAGGCATCATGTCATCAAATTCTTTCATTTTACAGACAAGAAAGCTAAGGTCCAAAGAAATTAAGTGACTTGTTCAGTATCACACAGGCAGTAAATTATAAGGCAAGATTCAAACTCAGATTATCTAATCCCAAAACCAGTGGTCCTTCAACTGTATAATATTACCTTTTGTCATGGACTCTGTCAATTCTCCTTTTTCAAAAAGAGTGTCCAGACACCCTCTCAAGTTTGCCCCAGGCAGTGACTTCTTTAGCAAATTCTCATGTGAGTCCTGCTGCAAAGACTTCCTTTTATCTTAGGAACACTACAAATCTCACTTTCTTCTTACCAGTTATCATTATTTTTTTTAATGTTCAGTTCCTCTATCTGTTAATAGCATTTTGAAGTACATCCCAAAGTCTTCCTGAGTTTTGTTCATTTCATCTTTCTCTGAATATGTCTGAGGGGGAAAAATCATTATTTTTTTATGTTTCCTGTGGCTTGATTTTAACTTGACTTTCAACACTACAAAAACTTTTCCTTCCTTACATTTCCCAATACATTCTACTATGTCCCTTGGTAAATCTTTACTTTGTACCTGCTATCTTTCATCTCATATCACCTTTACCCTCTTCAGATGTACTACCATCTTGTATATTTTGATCTGTTATTTGTGCATTTTTCCCTTTCCTATTCTTTCTACAATTGACTTAGATGAAGATATTTCTCATCCATAAATTTCCTTGCACTGCTACAGTTCTTTATATTCTACCCACTCCCTCCTCCAATTTGTTATCATCCCAGACATATAGATAAACAAAATAATCTTTTAGCAGACTGCTTTAACATTTGGCTCTTCTATTCTAAACAATGTTTACTCATTTTATTATCTTCTTTGCTTCCCAGACTTCCATGCTTTTCTTTTAAAATTTATTATTTTTTCAATTAACAAGCATTTATTTTCTTTGCCTTCTATTCCCGCCTCTATTTTACACCAATTAAAAAAGAAAGGAAAAACCCTTATAGCAAATATGCGTAGTTAAGTGAAACAAATTCTCTCATTGACCATGTTAAAAAAAAATGTGTGTATTGCTATTCATCTTGAATCCATCACCTGGAGGTGCATAGCTCCTATACCAGGAGACACATAGCATGTTTCATCTTAAATCCTCAGAAATCATGATTCACCACTGCATGAATCAGAGATCCACAGTCCTTCAATGTTGTTTTTCTTTATAATTTTATTGTCTTTGTACAAATTGATCTCCTGGTTCTGCTTACTTTCCTGTATCAATGCACAGAAGGCTCCCTAGTTTCCTCTGAAACTGTCCATTACATTTTTTTTTCTTTTTTTGAGACCAAGTCTCCCTATATATGCCCAGGCTGGACGTTCAGCAGACATTCATGGACCCAAACCCACTATTGACCTGCTTTGTTTTAGCTCTGTTAGTCCCTCCTTAGGCATCCTGGCTGACCCCTGCTCCTGGAGTTTCCCCATTGTGGTGCCAGATTTAATGAGTACACTCGATCAGCTTAGCCCAGAATGTCTGAGCTCCAGCCTCACTATCCCTTAGAAAAAGGTATTACAATCACACACCACAACACCTAGCTCATCATTTTCTATGGTACAATAAAATCCCAAAGTCCTCCCATATTTTGTTTAGTCATTCCCCAATGGCTGAACAACCGTTTAGCTTCTATTTTTTAAATCTTGAACTTGTAGTTTTGTTTACATTTCTCAGCATGTGCCTAACAATACAACGATCTAAAAAAAAATGTTGTACACTTTAATTCTTGCCCACTTAACACATTTTTTCCAAAAAGTACTCTTTATTGATGTTCAACAACAGTAATATCTCTAGCAGTCTCACTGCATCAATGCCTTGAAATACCTTTTATTTTCAGTAGGAAGATGATGCAATATGTTTTTATCATTCCTTATCACTGTGTTTCAGTGCCTATTAATTCAGAGCAATACCACTGCATAGCAATAAATTTGACTTAATGTAGCACGTAGCATAAATATCCTTTTTTTCTTTTTTTTATTAATCTGTCCCTCCCACTATCCTCCTCAAATTAAGCAACTTTAAAAAAAATAAGAATAAAATACTCAATACATAGATGCATAGTTCAGCAAAACAAATCCCTATACTGGCTATGTCCCAAAATGTATGCCCCTTTTGCATTTCAATTCCATCACCTTGCTTTCAGAAGGTGATTGCAGTGTTTCATCTTCATTCTTTTGCATGTGTGGCTTATCATTACGTGATCAGAGTTTTAAAGTCTTTTGAAGTTGTTTTTCTCTATAATATCATTGTAGAAATTATTCTACTACTTCTGCTTATTTCATTCCGCACAAGTTAGTAAAGGTCTTCCCAGAGTCCTTGGAAACTATCCATTTAATCAGTTCTTATAGCAATATAATATTACATCATATTCATATAGCACAACTAGTCATTCTCCAATAAATGGGAACACCCTTAATTTTCAATTTTTGACTATTACAAAAAGAGCAGATAAACTTTTGTATATATGGGTCATTTTCCTCTTTATTTGATTAGGGGATAGAGATTTAGGATATGCATATGTAGTAAGTTTGGGGGTCATAGTTCTAAACTGATTTCCAGAATGACTAGACCAAATATTCCACCAACATTGAACTAGTGTACTTGTTTTCCCATATCTCCTTTTGCATTTGTTATTTTCTAAAAAGAACAGAATGTATACATTTTGTTTTATCTTTTCCTTACTATCTTGTGACAATAATGCTTTCTAAACATGGATTGTATTTATTGTATTTGTTCTCTCTCCTAAGTGAGTTCTTATTTACTGCTTTGGGTAACCAGGTAGAAAGTATTCATCACTATCACCATATTAGTAACACTTTTGTTTTTATATAAACTTTTAGTTTAGCTCTTCTCTATAGCACAATTTAATAAAACACACATAGGGGCAGCTAGATTGCAAAGTAAATAGAGCCCTGAAATCAGAAGGACCTGAGTTCAAATACAGCTTCAGATACTTGACACTCAAATACTAGCTGTGTGATCTTGAGCAAGGCACTTCACCCCAGTTGCCTTGCTTTCCCCCCCTCCAAAAAAAAAATAGAAAGCTATTCTCCAGAGCTCATTATAGCCATGAAATCACAGGTCTGATTAAAAAACAAACAAACAAACAAATAAACTACACATAAATATGATCCTATTGCCTCCACTGGAATCCTACCCCAGTCCTTCATTATTGAACAAAGATGATACTTCAATTCTTCAAGGCTATGTCAATAGAATACAAGAACTGCCAAGTCCTATGAAGCTGGTGTTTGGAGCTTGCTGCTTAGTTGTCCTTAGCAATATTATAATTATCATTTGGTGCTAAGTACCTTTCTTGCTACAAAATAACTTGTCCCTTGAAAAAGGAGAACATATCTACTTGTCCTCAGGTCTAGCATAGGGGCTGGAATACTGAAATCATATTGTCTATGAGTCCTCAGGAATCCAAGCTTGGCTACTGGGCAGAAGAAAAGGGGGGGGGGATGGAGGATTTGGTTGGGGAATTAGTATTTACCATTATGAGTAAGAGAGAGTTAATATTGTCTCTTTGATAATTCTATTTTATAATACTTTAAAAAATGTGATTAAATGGTGGGGGGAAGGGGGGAGTTCTGTCCTAACTATGTATGATATAATTGAATAATAGAGTATGACATGTCAGAAAAGAAAGGAAAAGGTATAAGCAAATGGTGGGGGCAGAGCTAAGAAACTGATGTGCATACTTCTATCTAACTTGATATTAATATATCTGGGAAGTGTAACATGGAAGCTGATAGCAAATATCCACATGGTTCCTGCCGATGGCTTTAAAGATTGAATAGGTACTGGTTGTACTTTTCCATGGTGCTGCCTAGGGTTTATACATAGAAACCATTCTGATGGATTTGTATGTTTATAAGTGAGCTAAAAGTTTTTGGAAGACTTTTTGCTTACTAATTCTCCTTAAGTAGCTCCTCAAGCAAAATTTTCTATTCATTTAATGGGGTTCAACCAGCCAAGTGACCTGAACACAGCCTTTCTTTTTCTTTATGCTCCTGGCAAACTGCACTATTCATTTTTTCCCAAATACATCTGTTGTGGTTTTTTTTGTCTTCATGGAACCCAGATCTCAGGACATTTTGAAGTGAGAAGGTGGTGATGAAGTGGAGGCAGAGTTTTTTTCCAATAAATTATGCAATGAAGTTAAGGAGACATGAGATTATAGCTTAAGGACATCAGGATCAAAAGAAGGATTTGGGGGGAAAGGGTAGAAGAGATCTCACCATAGTAGACATTCTCTCATATATTAATAATCAATTATTGAATTATAACTTGGATTTTCTTTCAGAAACCTGTAAGTTATTCAATCTCTAAAACTGATGATGAGATTACCCAAGTCCCCAGAGTACATGCTTTTCAGATCCTGAGTGGGAGATCCTACCCAGTTGGAGAATCTTATAAAGAATTTAATCTAAGATAAATTCCAGCCCATTGTGTTCCATAGAACTAGATTGGAGGGGAGATGTCTAGATTACCCTAGGCAAAGATAGTTTTGATAAGAGATAAGTATTCTTGTCCAAGACTGAGTGATCAGAGTCTCCCAGCCTCTTATTAGAATAGCTCCATCTCTCATTATAATATTCATTCTTCTCATGAGTTGCTAACCAAGTAGACTCAATTGCCAACCTCAGGAACACCTACTCTTACAAATGCATATGAGCATTGAGTGGGTTCTATTAGGGATCTTTGGCATTAGAGAGTGTCTCTGACCCTCTTTATTAATTATTGCTAGCATGATTAATAAAATGATTAATTAGCCAGAAAGTATGTCTCTAAAATTTTTTATACATCACAGGAGGCTTGGTAGAGTGATTGAAGATGAGAGAAAGGACAGGTAATTCATTGGAAAAGGTGAAAAGGGGTTAGTTATGGTCAAGGGAGGCAGAAAGAAGCAAGTCATCTCTTCTTGAAATCGAGAGGGGAGCAGGTCGGGTTTTGAGCTATGGAGAATGAGAGATGAGGGAACTCAAGTGTAATGCGCTCATTCTTCTTTATAAAGTAGATAATAACCTCTCCCAAGATGGGCATCAGAAGAAGGGTTAAGGGCTTGAGAAGATTTGTAATATCCTCTCTGACAATCCAAGAGGATGCTTAACAGATGTTCACGCCCTTATTAAGTGGAACACTCAGAATCCCCTGACATTTTGTACTATTGTCATGCCTAAAGATGCATCCTCTTTTCTCATCTTACCAGGCTTTCTAAGGGAGCCATGAAATCTGCTCTTGGGAGAACAAAACACCAACTGAATTGAGGACACCCACATAGTCAATGCTGGAAAACAACTTTCCAGTATGTGCTGAGCATAAAGACAAGTAAAATATGAATAATATGATCATAAATATATATGTGTGTGTGTGTGTATAAGTATATATGTGTATATGTATAGGGATCTATGTATATATGTGTGTATACATATATACACACTTACATGTATGTGTATGCATGTGCATGTGTGTGTTCATGATTAATTATAGCCTTCTTTGGGGAGATGGTGTGCAGGGAAGGGAAAAAAATAAAGTAAAATGTGCACAGCAGAGAACAAAGAAACAAAGAGAAACAAAGAAAACCTGGAGGGAAGCAAAACTGAATAGCTTTGAAAACAATATTATTGTTTTCAATACAACAATTGTATTTTATACAAGTTTTCTTGAAATAGAAATTTATTGTTTTATATCAAATCCTCTCATGTTCGACTGTGTGCATGTGTCCTTTTTATTTTCTCATTTTGTAGTTAAGTTTAAAATGAATAAAAACTACCCAAAAAACCTTATATAAAAAAATAGAAAAGTCGACCAATGAAACAAACTAGGCAAGCAGGACCATAAGCAATAGAATATAATAGTGTTCTATTAACCCAAGGATTGGGTTAAAAATTTCTTACCTAAAAAAGCAGCTAGATGATGCAGTATAAAAAGTACTTGGCCTGGAATCATGATAGACCTGAGTTCAAATCCAACCTCAGACACTTACTAGCTGTATGACCTTGGGCAAGTCACTTAACCTCTATTTGTCTCAGTTTTCTCAACTATAAAATGGGGATAATAATAGCACTTACCTCTCAGGGTTGTTTAGAGGATCAAATGAGATAATATTTGTAAAGTGCTTTGTGTAGTGCCTGTCACATGGTGGGTACTATATAAATGCTTATTCCCTTCCCTTAAAAAAAGTGCTCAAAAAACTGGAAAGTGGGGTTTACTCAAGTAGTTTTAGACATCTTATACCATATGCCACAAAAAGTTCCAAATGAATACATGGCAAAAAATTAAATGAAACATTAAAATTAATTAATTAATTAAAAATTATAACTCAAAAGATATAACTTGCACAATTACATCTAGGGGAAGAATTTTTAACTGACAAAGGTTAGACATATTCATTCAAGATAAAACAGACAATTTTGATTACATAAAAATGAAAAGTTCTTGCCTCAACAAGATCAGTTCAGCCAAAATTGGAAGAGAACATTATGAAAGAAATCTTTGCAGTAAGTATATCTGACAAAGTTCTGATATCCAAAATATGTAAGGAATTGTTACAAATAAACAAACCATTGCCCAATAGATAAGTGGGCAAAGTGTACTATCAAGCAGTTTCCAAAAGAATAAAAGCAGTCACCAACAAATGAATGAATAAAAGAATGTTTCAAATCACTAAAAAGTAATATGAAATTTAGAACAACTCAGAAATTTTATTTCATATCCATCAGATTTCCAAAGATGACAAAAACAATAATTGTTGAAGGGACCATTGGAAGTCAGGCATCCTAATAATGTGTGTCGGAGCTGTGAAATGGCCCGACCATTCTAGAAAACAATTTGGAATAAAGCTTTTTTTAAAAAGCTGTCAGATTTCACTCATTCATACCCTTGACCTAGAAGTAACACTAATAAGCAGTACTACAAGGAAAGACAAAATAAAAAGTCTCATAAATACAAAAATATCTATAAAAACACTTTTTCTGACAACAAATAAAAAAACCATTAAGTGCCTACTATGCGATAGGAAATGTGCTAAGCAGCAGGGCAAAGCAAGAGACAATGCTTATCGTCTAGTGGGAGATGCAATAACAGGCAAACACAGCTGTAGACAACAAAAGCTAGATAGAGGAAGAATTAGAAATAAGTAACAGAGGGAAGGCACCGCAATGAAGGTAGATTGGGAAAGACTTCCTGTAATAGGTGAGATTTTAGGTGAAATTTGAAGGAAGTCAGGGAATCCAGGAGGCAGAGATAACATATTCTTGGTCTGGGGGACAACCAGTGAAAATTATCAGAGTTGAGAGGAGCCTATTAACTAATAGTAATAAATAATATTTATTAAGCACTTACTATATGCCAGATACTGTGCTAAACATTATAATTATTATCTCATTTGGTCTTCACTATAGCCCTGGGTGGTAGATGCTATTATTATTCTCATTTTACAGATGAGGAAACTGAGGCAAACAGAGGTTAAGTGACTTGCCATGGCAACATAGCTTGTAAGTGTCTCGGGACAGACTCAAACTCAGGTGTTCCTGACTCCAGGCCTGAGACTGTGCCACTTAGCTGTGTATGTGAAGAACAGCAAGACACTTCTACTGGCAAGCTGTGGAGTAAGGGTAGTAAAGCTATGAGGAAATAACCATGCTATGAAAAAAAAATCAACAAAACATGCCTTTTTTTTAAAGGAAGCAGATGCTTTTGGCCTTTTTTTTTTAAGTCGTCCAATAACAGAAGAGTTAAATTCAGTCACATATACTCTGCGTTCCCTCTCTTGCTTATTCATAAATTGTTCACCTATCCATAAGTCTGAAAAGTACTATGTTCCATGTTCCTCAAATTTTCTTGTAATATCTCTTTATATCTAGGTCATGTATCTATGCAAACATAAAAACTCTATGATATATTTGACCTAATACATATCTCAACTATGACAAACATTAAACATTCAATTAAGAATTTAGAAAGGCGCTGGGGGAATTATTTGGATAAACCTTATCTTTTAAAAAAAAATTTCAGTTGTCCAAGGAAGTTGGAACTGGTGCCTTTATTTTTTCCTCAGTAAGTTTCCCTGTAGCAAGGAAACACACTCAAAATTAGTCATTCCACTGAATCTGGTACTGATGATAAAGATACTATTATTTCACTATGCTACTCCCCAATAAGAATTTACCCTTTCCAGTTTCCTCAATGTTTTCAAATCTTTAGGAACATATGCTTAATATCAGAGAAATGTAGTGCCCAGAATAAACATATTAAGTGACTGTCCATGAAGTAGGGAAATTTCATTTTATTGATAGCTGTCACAGCCCCTCATATTTCATTGACAATCCATAAGTAATTATTTGGCCATTAGCAATGACTTTGGGAAGACAGTTCAAAGCATTTCTCACATAATTGCTAGGACCAGGAGAAAATCTTTCCCTGACTATTTGTGTTCCCTTCCTAGATTCAGATAATGGCAATGCACAAAGGTTATTAAAGCAAGAAGGTATGGTTATTATTTAAGCATTAAAGAATAAGTGGATCAAAATTAAGGTCTTGGCATATTACAAAACTCAACTATGTTTTTAAACTTTCTCCTAGGTTGCCTCTCAGAAATAAATTTTAAATTACTCTACTCTTTTCCTTATAAAACGGCCTCCCCAAGCGATTCTCACAGGATCAAGAAATTCAAGAGGTAGAAGGACCCTTGGCAGATTTAGTCCAATTCATTTCAGCAAATATTTATTGTTGATTTACATTAGACAATGGGAGAAATGTCAAAATTAGATGATGTAGTCCCTACCCAACTCAATCAATCAATCATTCTTCAAGGATTTAGTAAGCACCCACTACATACCAGGCACTATGTTAAGTGTTGGGGATATAGTTAACAATGAAACAGTCCCTGCCTTGAAGGAACTTACATTCTATGGGGGAACAACTTGTACATATAAGTACACACAGAGTTTAGGATGGAGCTACAGACTAGACCCATGATTTCAATGATATAGGGAACTCTGAGATGGAAGTTCCTTTTACAAGGCAAGTTGGCACCTTATTGGCAACTTATTGGTGCATTAGATAGAATGCTGAGCCTGAAGTCAGGAAGACTCATCTTAATGAGTTCAAATCTAGCCTCAGACACTTACTTGCTGTGTGAACCTGGGCAAGTCACTTAACTCTGTTTGCCTCAGTTTCCTCATCTGTAAAATGAGCTGGAGAAGGAAAAGGCAAACTACTCCAGTATCTTTGCCAATAAAATGGGGTCACATGACTAAAAATGACTTAACAACAATTGTCTTAGAGCCTTTCCTAGAGCCCTGAGAGATTCAGTGACTTGCCCATGGATGTACAACCAGTATGTGTCAAAGGCACCCGCCACACCAGTGGTGTCCATCTCAGATAGAGATGGGAGCCACTAATCCATACATAAGGATCTTTGTTGGCTGCAAATTGACCTAGCTTAAGAATGTAATGTTATCTATATTTTATTGCATTTTTAATTATTATAGTAAATAATTCCCATTATATTTTTATCTGATTAGGGCTGCACTCTGGAGTGTTGTGAACCACACAGAGTGAGGGATGAATGTTTGACAACTGTGTGACACCAAACTATCACGTAAAAATATATGCAAAATAAATAAAAGTTAATTTCAAAGGAGAAGCACTAGCCCACAGAACAAGAAAGGTCTCATGTAAGAGGTAGTCCTTGAATTCAGCTTTGAGGTCAATTACAGATTCTCATGGGAGGAGATTGGGAAGGGTGTGAATTCTAGGCATGGGAAATAGTCATTGCAAAGGCAATGGGGCACCATATGGGAAAAATAGCAAGAAAGCCAGTTAGGTTAGAGTAAAGATTATATGAAGTGGAGTAATGCATAATAAATCTGGAAAGGTAGGATGATGGTGGATTGTAAAGAGCTTGACCCGTCAACAAAAAAAAAGAAAAAAAGAAATTTGCGTTTGATCCTAGAGGCAATTGAGAGCCACTAAAGTTTATTAAGCAGGGAGCGATGTGGTCATCTAAGATTCTATTTTTTTTATGGGGTTTAAAGTCTAGTGGAAGGAAGTATGACACATATACAAATAATTATAACCTGATGGTAATATCCAAAGCTTTGAGTACACATAGGTGGGGTTCAATCTTGTAGACATCTCAAAAGTTGATTCTTTAGCTCATGCTCCCACCTAGGGTTAGCTGGGAACATCTGAATTTCTTCATTTCTAGCTCTCCCCAAAGAGCCCTCAATTTCCTCAGCAAGAATCAGGCTTCTAAACTAGTTCACGCCATACCATGAAGAACATAGACAGGACTCATACCTGAATTCCTAGATGGCCAATAAAATGTTTCCCTCTTATAGGGTCTATCTTCTTCCAAGAACCTATGTAACCACTCCTGGTGAGGTTCCTTATCCCTGCTGAGCTCCTACTATGACACCATAATTGCATTGTTTTCACCATTTCAGTTGCTGTTGCCATCCATTTCCCATTCCTCAGAAAAATAGTATAGTTTTTACAATGAGTGAACTAGGGCCAACATGGCTATGGCTAGTAGATACATTTCCAACTCCTTCGTTTTAATTCTACCTAGAGACCCAACAAACAAGAATAGAAAAGGGTGTTTTAGGCAGCTATGAAGACCTCTTGATTCACACATCTCCAGCCGTAGTCTCCAACATTTACTGAGTGACAGTGACTCAATTTCATTCCTTTCACTCCCAGTGAGGCCTGAGAAAGACCTTAGTTTAGAAAAGCCAAGGTAATCCATTGCATCCTGGACTGTCACCAATCATCTTGACTTATGTCTTGCCACTGGACTTTGATAACTCTAGAGCAGAGAGTGAGTCTGACAACTTTGCACACCTCTGCCTCACTTAAATCTAATTTGCGTGTAAGTCAAGACATCACCCACACAATGTCATTGGTCCTCTTCAAGAATGAAGAAGAATAACAACAACCATCTTAAAGCACAGGTAGTTTGTTCTCTATTGGGTCAATGTATCCCACTAAGTCATTTTGAAACTGTGGAGAAAACTCTTGCACCTCCTTTCCTTTTGCCTTTCCAATTCTCATCAACCTTCCCTTCCACCCTGAGTGACTGGAACCAACGTCATGCAAGTTACCCTGAAACTTTGAGAAATTTCTAGAAAGCACTATAAAAAACAACTAGAAATAGTATGGGGACATCAAAGCTGGTGACCACTACCACAACCCTGCTAAAAGGGCAAACTTTCATGACCCTATTTCATAAATATAACACAAAATAATAATTATAACAATAACAACAGTAATAATGATAGCTAATATGTACATAGTGCAGTAAAGTTTCCAAAGTGTTTCATGTTATTTCATTTAAGCCTCACAATGGGAGGTAGATGCTGTTATTATTTCCATTTTACAAATGAGAAAACTGAGGCTGAGGGAGGTTATGTAACTTGCCTTCAGTCACCCATTAGGCATCAGAGGCAGAATTCAAGCAAGTCCCAGTATGACAGCACAATTGCATATGAGCAATATCTTACTCTGATATCCCAGCATGGTATAGAGGTGACCTTGGATTATTGGAAGTCAGTGGAATTCAGATTTATAGGTCCTACCATCTCCAAAAGCATCAAATAGTGGCCCTTTGACAGTTCAGGACCAGTCTAATTTAGGAGTGATTCATCTCCAGATAGTTGATTATCAAGTGAAAGAATTTGTTTAGCCTACAACAACTCACAAAGACCAAATAGTAAGGTGTGGAGGGTTATTGTCTATACTTAATGTAGGAGGACTTATAATCATGAAATCACTGGTCCTTGATATACTGAAGTACATAAAAGAGGTACAGTCAAAGTTCTATATATAAGATCCCACCTCCTCATTTTACAGATGAAGGAAACTCCCATTTGATTTTATAGTTAGTTTTCCATCATATAATTCCCAGCAGGAGTTTGTCAGGCTATAATTCAAAGTCACCAGTAATCGTTTGAAAGACTCAGAGATTCACCTTTCATAGACCCCACATCAGTAATCTTTTCTGTCTGCTGCATTTCCTTTTCTCTTCCTTATGACTGGTCACTCAGTAAATCACAGTCCAGAAGGTTTTTTGTTTGTTTTTTTGGTTTCTTTTTTAGCCTATCTAGTGGATAAGTGCTTAGTGTTTTGTCCCTTGAAATATTAATAGACCATAGTAAGTAAGACTTCTCTTCTTCTACCACTACCCAGTCATCAACATTTCCATACTCCTAACCAGTTTTTAAAATTCACTTTTTTTTAGGACCTTTAAAAAAAAGGTTCTATTTTTTAAGGCCTGTATCTCTGCTCTCTTCTTCACTTTTTAGATGGTCTCTTTCTATCATTGACATTTTATGGAAGCTTATCTTTCTCAAGAGGAATTTGATCAGATAACATGGTGCCTGAAAAGCTGAGAAACTATCACTGAGAGTGACTCCTATTGTTTGGGAAACTCTTTGATCTCAAGTTTTCTAGGTACCCTTAGAACACATCTTAGATCTTTGCTTGCCAAGGCCAGAGAAGTTATTACCTTGGAATCTGAGTCTAAATTGTCACAGCTGCTGTAACATATCACCACAACCCAAATAACCTTCTAAAAGACTCCTTTGATGGCAAGCTTACCACCCAGCCATGGCCAACATTCTTGGTTTGGCTAGGCTACCTTTGTGGATGAATTATGACAGATTTATACTAAATTAGTTTGACACATTTAAGTCCCAACATGGAAAAAAAATTGTTTCTTTACACGATTTTCCTCCAATTTATGACAAACTCTTCTTGTTTCAGTAGTACCCAGGTCATTGGACATGCCTTCTTTTTGCCTCTGTAAGTAGACTGATGTTTGCCCACTGGCTTTACAAGTTTAAAAAGATGCACCACAGAAAGCTGAGGTTGTCCAATTAATCAATCCATGCCATTTATTAAGCACATGCCATGTGCCAAGTACAGGGCTAGGCTCTGAGAATACAAAGATTAGAGAAGAAACAGCCTCTGCCTTCAACATGCTTATATTCTAAAGGAGGAGATAACATGTGTGCTGCATACATCTTGTGTATAGGCATATATACAAAGTATATATTGTATATATATATATATATATATATATATATATAGTAGATAGAAGGTAGCTTTAGTAGGGAAACTACTGAGGAAGGGAGCTGTAGAAAGTACAACTTGAGTTTTGAAGGAGACCAGGCATTCTAGAGGGTGGTGGTGAGTAGGGAAAGCATTTGAGAAAGGGGATAGCCAGAGTAAAGGCACAGAGATGGAAGGATCATTGTGTGTAAGGATGCAAAATGAGGCTGATTGTCTCCCAGAAATCCCTATTTCCCAGTTGACTTTCTTTTGTATCCTAATTCCTCAGCACAGAGCCTGGCACATAGTGATTCATGTAGATGGATGCATTGAGCTTCATCTATTCCCAGGTTGGAGGCTTTAACCATGGCAGATGCAATTGACACATACTGAGTATAGACATCTGTACCATCCTGTTCCAACACTGTTGTCCTCATTACATTCTCCTATATGAGGAAACAGTTGAGATTTCCTGGTTTTTGCAAGTTACATAGGGGTTTTAGCCATGACTACTCAAAAACTACAAGAAAAAAAATAAGAAATGCAATGCAAAAGTGACATATTTGATCTGTTCAAAATAAGTTATCGGTGAAGCAACAGTGTTGCCCATTCACTCTCCTGGTTCCTCAAATAAACACACTGTAATTCTTTAAGTCCCTATAGTGAAGCGGGGTCTCTTCTAGTCCGCACCAAGTACCTGGAATGCCTCATTTCTCCTCAACAGTGTCTCTTGGATTTAACATTAGGTCTTCTTTCTAGGAAGCTGCAGTAGCAACAAGGATAGAGAACAGGCTCGAGTGAATAAGTTGCAGATTCAAGTCTCAGCCAAATACTGGCTATATGACCATCCAATGGTTAATTAACCATCCAATGATTTAAGCAACTCCTTAAAACGAAAAGTTAAAGAAAAGGTGTTGATCTGCATTAGGAGAGGGAGTTCCCTCTACCAACCAATGAAATCACAGGTCTGGTCTGTTTTGCTATGTGCCTACCTAGACTGCTCAGCTAAATTGGAAGCTCCTAAAGGACCAGGAATTACTGCTACTTTTACATCTACCGACCTCCCTCCCCCTATTCCTCTGCACACAGCAGTCAAGTAAAAGACTTCAGAAAGAAAGTTTAACACATTCACAAGTGACTTAGAGTGGTAACCTGTTGTAACCTAAGTCTTAACAGTAACTCCGATCGGGTTAGAAGTTAATCGGAAAGAGGATACTGGGCTCTGACAGGGACATTGGTCCTGACGGGGTGGGAAAAAAAAATCTTAGTGAATTTCTCCCCCAAGAAGAAATTAACCATATTACACAGGGAACTGCGTCCATTCCACAGTGTGACCAGAATACTAAGGGGGGGGGGGGGGGGGGCGGGAGGGTGGAGCGCAGCGGGATGGAAGAGAGGGTAGAAGGTTGTCAAAGGCGGGTTAGGGGCCTGAAGTGGGAAAACAAACAAACAGAGAGGGGTTACCCAAAGGAAGGGCGCCGCGGGGCGCCGGCTGCTGAGTCAGCAGCAGCAGCAAGGGAGGAGGTCCCAGCCCTTACAAGTGGAGAGCCTGCTTAGGGCTTGGACTCAGCTGCTGGGGTGTGGAGCCGCGCCTAGCCGAGCTGAGCAGCTGCCACTCCAGCTTCTCCCTCCAGGACTCACTTCTTACCAGAAAGCAACTTTCCTTCCTCAGTTGCCTTAACTTTTTCCCCCTCCCTGCTTTTCCCTTGCCGAAAGCCAAGCAGTGTCCCTTCCTGCCTACCTCCCTCTAGTCCCGCTTCCTGATCTCCAGGGACTGAAGTTAAGTTAGTAGGGAGTGGGCTCCTGGCCACTTTGAGCCTGCCGCTAGCTGACTAGTTGTGGATCGCTCGCTCCCTCCGGACACTATGAAGTCTCCTGGTTGGACAGCTGCTCAGTGGCTGCTTTGTCTGCTCTTTTGGGGGATCCCGGAACCAGAGCACTGCTACCTTTACAACAATCGCTATGCGGGGTAAGTTCAGTAGCCTTCCTCAGCTTCCCAACACTTATTCCAACTGGGTGCCTGATATTCGTGCCTGCCATTGGTCGGGACACTTTTCTGACTTGGGGGTTTCTACAGAGATTCTCTTGGTTACTCAAAGCTATGCAATGCAATAAAAATCTTCCCCATTTCTTTGCTCTACCTCGCTGAAAAGAATGCTGCCTGGGAGAACCCGGATTTTTATGCCCTCTACAATTGGACTCCTGTGATGGAGTCCCTGGTCTGGGAATTGGCTATATTTTATTTTACAATGTGTTCGCTGGGCTTGAGATTCGGTGTGAAGGGAATGCCATTGTGTTAACGTGGATTAGTGCTTGAATTCAGATTTTCTGTTTTGGAAATGTATGTGGTCGGAATTTTCAGCAGCAATGGGTTAAAAAAAATAGAAGCTAACTTTTGCATATCTCTGTCAGTGGTTACCATTGAGATCAACCTGATCAAAAACTGGCTATTGTCATTGGAAGAAGAAAAAACAAAGTTTTATGGAAGTCTAAAGAAAGTGGGGGAAATAACTTTCTTTTCGTTCTGGCTATAAATTTAGATTTTATTCATGTCTATTCATGCTATTGAAACCCTTGAGAGTGAGGATAAACTATGTGTTGAGAACCTCTACTCTTATTAGCCCAAAGTCTTGCTGGTATTACACACAACATAGGCAAAGATTCTTAGTGGGATGACATATGGGATATTCTTATCTTGAAGTTAGGCTGGGAGGAGGGTGTGGGTTGTCTTTTAATCTTTAGATCATAGAATGTTAAAGCTGGAAAGGGAGCCTATCAAGAGAATCTAGTCCAAGCTTCTCATTTTGCAGGTGAAGCCTTGAAGTCTTTGTCAGAGTTCTAATATCATTCAAAGAAAACAAGGACCCAGGAGTTTCATAGCATAGTTGTTTGTTTTTTTCCTAGAAGGTGACACTTGTAAATTATTCTCTACAGTATTACAAGTGTGACCTTGGCACACCGTTCTTATTTTTTTTTCCTAGCTTTTTTTTTCTTCTTCAGTGGTCAGGCCAGCCTTTTAGAAGGCCACTGAAAAGCAGAGCTTCCCAGGGAAAAGTTTAAAAAACATGGCCTCAGCTCTCTGGGGATCAGAAGGCTGGTAATGTAATCCAGGCTTTCACCTCTGGGTCTTTGGGTGAAAAAGGAAGGAGTTAACTTTTAATCTCTGGTTCCTAAAGTCCTGGTTTCTACATCATGAAATCTGTCATCACTGTTGACATTTTCAATGAGGAAGCCATAGGACCAAATGGGTCTAAGGATCAACCTCCTTTTTCAGTAACTTCAAACCACTCCAGTATTTTTGCCAAGAAAACTCCAAATGGGGTCATGAAGAGTCAGATATGATTGGAAAACGACTGAACAGGACAAAAAACTTTGGGATCTGAGGAGGGTCACTATGGGAGGACAGATTATTCAAGCTGTCATAGTTCTATAGGCAACTCAGTGATATGAGCCCTTTAAAGCATTTTACTTTGCAGATTTCATTTTTTTAATCAACATATAGGATTTTAAAAATTCATTGTGTTTATATCCCTAGGACCTAGCATAGTGCCTGGCACATATCAGACACTCAATAAATGTTTTTTTTTAATTAATAAAACAGTGTAGCATAAGGTCATTGGTCTACCTTGGAGTTAGGAAGTCCTAGGTTCAAGTCCTACTTCTGGAATATTCTAGCTGGTAAGCCTCTTTGTGTCCCAGGCAACTTGCTAACCTGACAGAATGTAATATTATTTAAGGCAGGAATTGTTTTGTCTTTGGTCTATCTATCCCCAATGTCTAAGAAAGAGCTCCCTTAAAAAGATAAAATCACAGGTCAGGACCAAAAATAAATTAATATATCACATACACCTCATGTATGGCACAACAGATAGGGAACCATTCTTGGAGTAAGGAAGCCCTGCCTCTGACACATGATAACTTTGTGATGATGGACAAACAACTTAATTTCTTATGGCCCTAGGTCACTTTCTAAGAGGATGTTGCTGATGACCTGCATAAGGAGCAGGAGTTTCCAGACCCTATACTACTGAAAGCCCATGCTTGCCACCCACCTGTTTCCCCCAGACTCCTGAATAAAGTACATGTTACAGATTTAGAAATGACATAGGGCATTAGCATGACCAAAGTTGTCATTTATCCTTCCATTCTTGTCCTAGGAAGGATGATTTCACTATGAACAGCCCTGGATTACAAGGTACAATTCCAGCCACAGCTGAGCAGGTGTATGCCTGTTTTCTAGGGATTCCTTAGTGAATACAAAGATTCCAGTCACTGTTTCGCACTTGTACTTAGGAGGTTGTGGCTCCTGGAGCCCCAGTCATCAGTGTATTATATGCTGAATTGGCATGCTAGTATTAATTGCCATTTGCTCTTGGGCTGTTACCTAATGATTCAGTCTCAAACTTATAAATAACCAGGTGTCTGAAAGTTCTAAAAGATGAAACTTGAGGCAGTTAGTGACAGGCTGAAGAAAAGGGGCCCCACTTTTCCATCTCTGTGAGAGGAACTTCTTTGAAATTACAAAAAGGTCTGTGCAACTTCACTATTGAAAATGTGGACTTTTAAGTTGTCCTCTGTAATTGTAGGTTCTCTCCAAACATGACAGAATTGTCTCAACGATTTAACATCATTTTGCTGTCTCCAATAAACTCTTAAAGTTTAGCTTATTTAAGTGTGACTAGGATATGATCAGATGACAAAATAATATATAATTTGAACTACATTTTTTTCAAATGACTTGATCTATAGTTGCAATTCCATTACTAGATTACACAATTTTCATTCCCCAGACTTTTGTTCTTTTTAAAAGTTATGATATGGTCTCATTTATAATAAGGCCTTCTCCTGTTTTATGGATGCATTATGTTAAAATATGGCCATTGATTAAAGAGCTTGGAGAATGTATTAAAACCTAATACTATAATACCTAGCCCAGAGAGTCTATTGTTGAAAGATTGGAAGTAAAGATGGATGGCTTTAGGCTGTGGATATGGTCAAACTATAATATCTGCATAGAAAAGTCAAAAGGAAGATTATAGAGGAAAGGGAATTGGAAAATATTACTCTATTATATGAGAAGTTTGGATTAAATGAAACATGGCTTGAAGAATAAAGAAATAAAATTGATAAATAGATGATTTAAATATGGAAAAGAATGAAAAGGAGTACAAATAACATAAGCATAGAATATTTTTTCTCCATCATTCTCAACAAGCTTTTTTAAAAATTCCTTGTGAAAAATGGTTAGCTATCTATGTATCAGTATGTGTAATGATATATTTAGAGTAAGAGGCATCATTGCATAGTGAATAGAGAGCTAATCACAGAAACAGGAAGGCCTGGACTGAAGTCCATCTTCTGACACATGCTGGCTGTGTGACTCAAGGCAGACAGCTTTACCTCCCAGTGGCCCCTGACAGTGCTCTAAGATTGCAAGTTAGAAACCATCTGAATTGAAAAGGACCTCAGAAGTCATCTCTCCATGCTATTCATACTTCTAAATACATGTATATATATATATATATATATATATATATATATATGTCTGGTTTAAAAGATATAATCACAGACATGTATGCATAACTCTATTTTGTTCCCAAATGTGTGTATTTGTGAATGGTGAGGGAGAGAGAGAAAGAGACAGACAGAAAGAGACACAGACACAGAAAAAGAGTGAGAGGAGGGAGGGTGAGAGACAGAGACACAGAGAAAGTCAGAGAGAGAAACATAGAGAAGGAAGGAAGGAAGGAAGAAAGGAAGGAGGGAAGGAAGGAAGGAAGGAAGGAAGGAAGGAAGG
>NW_027186304.1:78629466-78691291 GCF_028583685.1 Petaurus breviceps papuanus | reverse complement strand
AATTAAATTGTGATATTATGGGACAGAAAATAAGAATCCTTTGTACAATTGGGATAGAGTTCTTAGTAATCAAAAAACAGTATGAAGAAAGGACAATTTTAGAAAACAAAGCTAGCCATCTTACAATAAGCTGTAAATAAGGCAAGCTGGCAAAAGAATTTATAAAGAAAATTGGAGATCTCATACATAGAAGAATGGACAGAGTTGACAGTTTTTAGAAAGTTAGAGAGGCAGAACTAAGAGGGCAGAGTAACAGGAAGAAATACAGCACGTTCCATTTCCTTTCACCTACCAACCTTCACAATTTCAAAGAGATCTAGAAAAGGCAGCAGACTGAATTCTAATCTAAAAATCTCAGAAATTTTACAACCAAAGTCAACTTAGGAAGTCAATAGAAAAGTCTACAGATACTAGGGATGGCATTCAGCTCTGAGGCACTACTTCATATCCATCAGATTGACTAACATGACACAAAAGGAAAATGACAAACGCTGGAGGGGATGTAAAAAAATAGGAACAGTAATGTACTGTTGGTGGAGTTGAGAACTAGTACAACTATTGTGGGGAACAATTTGGAACTATGCCCAAAGGACTATAAAACAGTGCCTACCCTTGACCCAGCAATACTATTACTAGGTCTGCATCCTGAAAAACATCAAAGGAAAAGGAACAGGACCTATATGCACAAAAATGTTTATAGAAGCTATTTTTGTGGTGCCACAAAATTGGAAATTAAAGGCATGGCCATCAAATTATTGTAATGGAATATGATTGTATTACAATAAATAAGAGTGATGGTTTCAGAAAAACCTGTGATAATTTAATGAACTGATGCAAAATGAGGTGAGCAGAACTAGGAGAATATTGTACACAGTAACAACAACACGGTAACAGTGATCTACTATGAAAGACTTAAGTAAAGTAAACTGATCCAAGACAGTTTCAAAGGACTCATGATGAAAAATGCTTTCCACCTCCAAAGAGAGAACTAATAAACTCTGAGTGCAAATTGAAATTTATTTTCCACTTTATTTTTCTTGCTCTCAACATGGCTAATATGGAAATATGTTTTGCATAATTTCACATGTATAATTGAAATCATATTGCTTGCCTTCTCAATGGGTAGGAGAGGGAAAAATTTGGAACTCAAAAAAATGCTTAAATGAATGTTAAAAATAATTTTTTTTCAAAAAAATAAAGGAATAAATGCACACACACAGCTAACACTGGTGATAGGGTCTATCTAGAAGCAGGGAAGGAAGCATTCCAGCACAGGGAGAAGATGTGCACGAAATCAGAAGGATCAGTTGATTAGTTGTATCCAACTCTTAGTGACCCCAGTTGGGACTTTCTTGGCAAAAATACTGGAGCACTTTGTCATTTCTTTCTCCAGCTCATTTAAGAGATGAGAAAACTAAGGCAAATGGGGTTCAGTAACTTGTCTAGAGTCACATAGCTAATAAGTACCCAAGGCTGGATTTGAACTCAAGAAGATTTTAAGTCTAGGGGCAATATAATTCCCCTAAGTCCATGTGGTTCTAGCTTCTGTGACTCTTAAGTGTATTTTAGATACCAAAGTTGTCAGTTTAATTGTAATTGCTACAAACATCTAGTAAGGAAAATTCTATTTTAGCCTGAAGTAATTTGACTAGTTTTCTATGACACGGCCCAAATTCAAAGTTCTCCTAGCACCTATAGACATTTATCGCATGTCTATACCTCATTTACACAAGGCTCTTCTTACCCCCTGCAGATTTGCTGTTGGCTCCTATTCAGCTTGCAGTCCCTTAAAACCGAAAGGCATCTTTCACTTGAACTCTTACCTAGTCACATCCATCTCTTGTACGGTGTCTGGTATATAGTAAGCATTTGATAAAATAAATGTTTTCTGTTTTATTAATTTAATTGTGAAATTGAGATTTGGAATCTAAGTGAAGGACTCTAAATTGTTCACTATTAAATTTCATCTTCTTAGCTTCAACCGATTCTAGTTTTTCAAGGTACATTTTGCATCCTAAATGTTATCCAATGTGATAACTATACCTTAAAGCTTTGTATCATTTGCAAATTTGACAAACATGTCATCTTGCCTTGATCTAGGTTCTTACTAAAAATATTTAACAGAATTGGGCAAGGAGAGATTCCTGGAGCATTCCACTAGAGACCTCTCCTCAGGCTCATATCAATTTATTAACCTGTGGATTTATGTCTGACCAGTAGGTTTGAATTCCACCCATTTGTACTATCATGTAATCCACATCTTTCTATATTTTTCTTATATCATAAAAGGTAGCCTGACATAATGGGGAAGGGGGGGGGGTGCCAGATTCAGAATCAGAAGGAAAAAAGCCTGTGTTTGAATCCTGCCTTTGGCATATATAAGCTAAGTGGCCATAGACAATCACTTGGCTTCTTGAGACTGTTTTTCTTCTGAAACATTGTTATTTCTGGGTGTGGTGCTGAGTATCTGAGCCCGGATTTGATCCAGGTCATCCCGACACTGGAGCCAGTGCTCTTACTTGCTGAGCCACCTGGCGGCCCTTAAGCAATTGGGGTTAAGTAACTTGCTCAAGGTTACGCGGCCAGGTGTTTCTGGGTGGGTGCTAAGTGTCTGAGGCTAGGATTCGATCTCCAGGTCGTCCCGACACTGGAACTGGTGCTCCTACTCGCTATGCTACCTGGCCACCCCACCTTGAAACACTCTTAAAACTGTCAGGTACAGTTGTGAGATACTTTGCTTAATGACTTAACTATAATTACATTAATTGTAATTATTATAATGAATGCCTTGCTCAAATCCAGGTATGTTAAATTTCTATCATTCCCTTCTTTTACCACTCTAGAAACCCTATCAAAAAGGAAGTAACATTCATCCAGCTTGACCTGTTCCTGATGAAAACATGCAATTTAGTTGAATAAACATTTAGAAAACACTATCACAATTTCCCTCTCTAAGTGCTCACAGACCATCCTTTTAGTAATATGTTTCATATATTTTCCAAGAAACTAAGTCTAGCTCATTGTTCTATATGCAGTATGAAAGTTTCTTTTCTTGTTTTTTTTTTTAAAGAAAGATAATACCCACATTTGCCATTCTCCAGTTCTGCAGACCTCCCATTCTGCACAACCATTCAGAGAGATACCAACAGTATAGTTCAGCAATCACATCAGGCCATTCTTTCAGTACTCTGGGATATAGGTCATCCAGTCCTGCAGACTTGACTTGAACTCTCTGAGGACAAGTATCTCATTATCTGATTTAGCTTGGGTTTCAGTTCCCTGTTAAGCACTTTAGTTCTACCCTTTCTGGTTTATCAGTTGCTCTGCTTTTAGGAGAGAGTGAAAGAAAAAGAGAGAGACAGAGAGAGAGAGAGAGAGAGAGAGAGAGCAAATTTCCATATAGTGGACACCGCCTATCACTATTATGTCATGCTTCCATGCATAAGTTTGTAATGTTTCCCATTCCTATCCATTTCCTCCTTCTAGCCAGTTTATCTGTAATATATATATATATATATATATATATATATATATATTCCCAACATGATATTGCTTCTGTTTTTCTCTCCATGGACCCTTTCCAAAAGATTTCCCTCATGCTTCTTCTTGCATTAAAATCTCTATTTCATTTTTTATCACCTATATCCTGAGAACTTGTTTATAAATGTTTGAGACCATATGTTTCATTTCATTTTCTCTTTCAGGATAATGTCTTCAATGAGATACTAATCCTCTCCATTAATATTATTCTTCCTATACTATACCTGCTGTTCCTTGTGGTCTCTGCCCTGGTAGAAGTATTTGGTCACTTTTCTTCCTTCAATTTTTAGCTTAAACCCCTATTGATCACATCCAGAAGTATTGGTACAAATATTTTTACCACCTTTTACTAGACGTGCTCTATCCTTAGCCAAAATCCTGTCCTACCTCTGTCTTAAACTATTACCCAGAAACTCACATCTCATGTCATCTTAACCCGTTATTACTTTCCCAAGACACCTTTCTGTTCTGAAGCCCCATCCTTCAGTAGTTAGCAGTGTTGGAAATACTAGCTATACTCCTAAGGCATTCGGTTTCAGCAGACCTCTCTACAATTCATTTCAGGTTCGCATCTAGCTTTCTGGGTATCCCTCTGCAAAGAGTCACCAATTTTCAACTTATTTCTTCTTTTCTGATTACTACTACATTACCCTTAATTTTGTCACTCCTGTGGATTCTCATCAGGAAGTGGAACTTAGAACCAGGTTCTAAGGTATGATGGCAATGGCAGAAAAAAAATCAGTGATCAGGATATCTAAGCCAAGGCAACCGAAAAGAACAGAATACTCAATGTCCTGCACTGAAGTTTTGAGACCAGGAAAGTTGAGAAAAGTTATCAGCAAAATAACTCCATAGGTAAAATGTAAGGACTCCTGGGATCAGTTCTGTTTTTGTTCAGTTGTTTCAGTCATGACCCTATTTGGGGTTTTCTTGCCAAAGATAGTGGAGTGGTTTGCCATTTCCTTCTCTAGCTCATTTTACAGATGAGACAAGTGAGGCAAACAAGGTTAAGTGACTTGCCCGGGGTCACAAAGCTAGTAAATGTCTGAGGTCACATTTGAACTCAGGTCCTCCGGACTCCAAGCCCAGTACTCTATCCATTGTACCATTTAGCTGCCCCCCGGATCAGTTCTAGAAATGGTAAATCCACAAAAAGCAGCTCTGGTCAGGAAGGCCTACTGCCCTAGAACGTAATCGTCTATATGCACAGTACTAGCATCATAAATAATCATCCTTAATATACCTAGTGCTATGTGGGAAGGCTATAATATTAAGAATAATCTTGCATAGGACTGATTGTCAATTACCAGTTGTCCTCCTATTAGAAACTGGCAATCAGTGAAAATTTTATGTCCTTTCCTCTCAAATAAAATTAAGGGCATATCCCCTCACTCTTTGTGACTTCCATGAAACCAAATGTACATAAAATCTTTTAACTCTCCTCGTCAGTCTTCACATAGGCCCTCAATGCTTTCTTTATGTTGCAATTATTCCATAAAAACATGAAAAAACAAACTTGTACAAATTGAAGGGAGCTTCAACCCTGGGCCTGAAATGTGAATCCCTTTTACCGTATATAAAAATAGTCATCTATGGCAGTTCTAGTGACTGAGAACTCATTTTATGAAGCAACCCATTGCCTTTGAAAACAGCTCTACAAAATCCCTGCCCACCCTCTGAAAGATTACCTTTCGTGGATTCCCTTCTCTTCCATTTCAGAAAGTCCTGAGAAGACAGAACCAAAAATTGAATGTGATTTCTTGCTTCTAACATTTGGTCTACCCTAATAGAGAAAAATCAGATTCTAATTTAAAAAGCTTCAATAGTTGTTGCTATTTCAAAGGAGAAAAGAAGCAAAGGAGGAAAGGGAAGTGGGATTCTATATGGAAAATATTTTGTTCTGATGCTCTTTTAAATGATGTAAACAAAATAGGCCAGACTGGTCCCAGTGAATGGTATTGCTTCATTAGGTCATCATGGGTCTTTACTTACTTTGAATTAGGTACTTCAAGGATCCATGATATTATCCATTTGTGGCATTCTACTCATTAATGGCAATTCTAATCACCCTCACTGCCTTATTATGGAATTGTATAGCCTCATAGTTGAAGGGACCTTTAGAAGTCAGTGCCTAGTACAATACCTAGCATATATTAAGTACTAAATGTTTGCTGAAAATTAAAACAGATCTGAGGTTCCATCTCCCACATATTGAAGTGACAAAGATAGCAAAGGGAAAAAATGGTCAATGATGGAGGGATTGCAGAAATTAGTACATTAATGCACCATTAGTGGAACTAGGAATGGCATAGTCATCCTGAAAGAGCAATTTGGAATACTGCCCCCAAAGTTACTAAACTTTCTCAATGATACCGCTACCAAATATATACTCCAAAGAGACCATGAAAAGAAGAAAATAACTCCTATTAACAAATATGTATAGCAGTTCTTTTCACAGTAGCAAAAGAACCTGGAAACTCCATAGGTTCCCACCAATTAGAGAATGGCTAAATACATTTAATGAAATGTTTGTTATTGCTTCATAAGAAGTGATGAAATGGATCTTTTCAGAGAAAATTGTGAAAACCCCTGTGAACTAATATAGAGTGAACAATTTATAATACAACTGAACAAATACAGGAGAATAATTTATATAATGATAACATCATAAAGAAAAGAAACTTTTGAAGACTCTAGAACTCTCATCAATGTAATAAGAAACCCTGATTCCAGAGAACCAAAGATGAAGCATACTACTGACTTCCTTCCAGAGAACTGAGGGACTTAAAATGCAGAACGAGACAAACATTTTTGTCCACGGCCAATGTGAGAATTTGCTTTGTTTGAATCTGTATATTGTAATGAGGTTTTTTTTTTCTTTTTTCTATTATTCAACTTACGGACGGAGGAAGGCAGAATGGGAAAAAAAAAACATATGCTTGTCAATTAGAAAAATAACGAAACTGAATTTTGCGGAGGAAATGTTTGCTAGATGGAACCTAGATCAGTTGATACCTGAACAGGACTCCCTTCATTAAGTGGCTGTCCAGCCTCTACCTAGCAGTTCACTATCTCCCAAGGTACCTTTAAGGTAGCTCTAATTGTTACAAAGGTACCCTTTCCTTGAACCTTAGTCTGCCTCCCTCAGCTTCCACCCATCGTTCTAGTTCTGTCTTCTGGTAACCAAACAGAACAAGTCTCATTCCTCTTCTATGTGGCATCCCTTCACATGCTTTAATAGCTACCCTGTTCCCACTAAGCCTACTCTTCTTCAGTCTTATTAGTATTAGGTCATCAAATATAAAGAACTTGTCAAAACTAATTTCTTTCTTCCTGGATTTCTGGCCTTATTGTGGCAAGAAAAAAACATGCAGTAACCAACTTTCTGGTGATAAGCCTCATTGCTTTTTATAAGAAAACAGAAGTCTATGAGTGCTATATGGATATAAGTGGTTATTACCACAATGATATGATGTTAAGATCTGTATTAGTAGGTTGATAGAGCTGATAGTTTAATTTACTTTTAAGTGAGTTATGCTAATGCCAACAATATTTACAAAGCAGAGAATTGACCTGTGTCACTCTATCTCAATCTCATGGTACACAAACTCTACTATCTTAGTAGCTACTCCCACTTTGAAGAGATATAACAATGCCATAGAAGGCATTTGACATATGTGTGTACATACATATGCACACACACACATATATATGTATGTGTGTTTGTGTAGTAACACTGCTCATAGTTCCTATTTCCTTGAGACCTTGCTGTTCCTATATCAATCAAATTTTCCCAGTTGTGTGATTATGACACTATTATGGGCATCAAAAACATTGCCATTCACATTGAGCAATGGGAGCATTAGCCAGAAATTTTGTAACTGGAAGCTTGTCATTGGAGGAAATTCTAACTCTCTGCTTCAGAGTTGAAAAGTAGCTTCCATATTTGAGAAACCATGTTCTGCCCTAAATTTCCCAGGCGTCTATATAAGGGCAAATAGAAGAAACAGTAATAAGAACCTAGAAGAATCATAAATTTAGAAGTGGTAGGGGTCTTAGAGGCCATTAAGCCTTCATTTTAAAGATGAATAAATGATGGCACAAAAAAGAATTTAACTTTTTTAAAATGAATTTAACATTTCCCAGGGTCATACAACTAGTAAACTTCTGAGACGGAATTTGAACCCAGAGATTCCCAATCACAATCTCAGTGCCCTATCCACTACATGCTGCCTTGGATAAAACCACTTAGGTGTGTTTGACAGAAACATACTCCAATATGTTATCTAGACCAATAGAACAGATCTTTTCTTAGAGGGCATGATATGCTCTGGATATTGAATTATCCATCTCAGCTGTCCCTATTCTTTTTCTACTTTTCTCAAGCCTCTATTTCTGTCCCCTGCATTAATTATTCTCATAAGAGTGCCTTACTGAGACCACTGAGGTCAGCTGATGTGACTTCCCCTAACATTCAATAAACACTCATCCAAAACCTACTATATGCTAAGCACTCTGCAGGTACTAGTGATGCAAAAAATAGAGTGATCAGGCAGAGCCGTGATGGCAGAGTAGTAGAAATATTATCCAGATTCTTCTCCCCACATATACTCTCCCCACAATTCCTTCACAGAGATCTTAAAAATGCACCAGACAGTGTGTCCTGATCAGGAAATCTAAGGGGAAAAATATCACCATGAGTCAATAGACAAACAGAGAGATCTACAGATGCTGGGAAGAGGGTCTAGCCAAGAATGGCAATGCATTCTAGAAAAAGGAGAGGCTATCCAACAGGGCAAAAAGAGGTCCCAGATCCAGTCCAAAGAGGTATGACTTAATGCAGTATGAAGAAACAGGTACCAACTGGCAGAGCACTAACCAGTTCTAGGTCACAGGTCCAGAATGGACTGAGGAGGGTACCTACACCTAGTGATGGAATTCCAAGGTAAAGAGTAGTGATAGGTCCAAGTTTGTGTATCGAACAAGAAGCAGGCTCAGAAACAAGCAATAGCTGTGTGACTCTGACCCAAAGAGTAGAGAATGCTCTTAATTCTAGTGCCCAGCCCAGTGTGAAACCTGTAAGTGCAATACCAAGAGTAGGAATCCTGGACAAAAGGGGAATCTACAATTCCATCACTCTGAACCAGCAGAGCTTTCTAGTTGACTAAGAGGAGCTGGTCTAGTAACAGTTTACAAGAACTCCAACTAGAGCAAACCTGTAGGGTGTTGCTCAGACCAAAATATAGGTCAGACTGCAAAGCTCAGACCAAGAAAATGATCATTTTTTTCACCTGGATCAGACCATTTTGACATCATTGAAAGCTTTCAGTACTTCAGACTGAGTTGGCTCTAACATCCCTGGAATTAGCAAAGCATTCAATGTTCTGGAAGGGCATAGAACTCAACAATAACAAAAACTCCTAAGCCAGGAAGTGGGCTGGAGGAATAGACAAACAACAAGAAAATCTCATGGTAAAGAGCTTTTATGGTGATAGGGGCACTGAAGACACAAATCCAGAAAAAGAGAATTATAACAAAATAAAAAAAAACAGCTTGGTCACAAGTTTAACTAGAATTCTTGGAAGAGATAAAGCAAGAGTTTTAAAGAAGCTTCACTCCCCCCACTTAAAAATAAGTTATTGTATTACTCCTCAGAAATGACTATATTTGACCAAGTGGTGTTTCTACATTTACTTGTTCACAGAACGTTACTGTGAACATTTAGCACCTCATCCTTTATGGTGACCATATTTTTCTATTCAAATGTGGTCTGACAAAAGATATTGGGAGACTCAATACTATCTTAGAAAATCTAACACATGTAGTTACCATGTCTATAGAGTAATCCACAGCCTAGGTCTCTTCTTCCTCTGGTCCATAGACATCTATTGAATGATTCTGCTTTTCCTATTCTTCTGAGCCCTCAGAAATTATTTCCTCAACCCTATTTCTTAGACCTCCCTTCCAAACTACCTAGAACTTGCAATCTTATCAAGAGAACTTTATTACTACCACCCCAAAATTTACCCTTCCTTCTGGCTACCTGGGGGCTTTCTTTTTTTTTTGTCAGTCATTTACTGAATTTCTTCTTCATGGAGCATTTTAAGAAGTACTGTTGACAGTAAAGAGCCATAGTCACCAATAGTTTATTTATTTACAAATATTTTGAACATTTACTATCTTCAACATAGTAAGCATTTATAATCTATTTTTGGTTGTGAATAAATATTTTTAAAAGGTCCAACAGTATACTGAGAGCTACAAGATATTAACATACTGTCCGCCCTCTCTATAATATGCTAAAAATTGTACTCTGTTGCCCCTTTTTACCTTTTCAATGTTTTTACACCTCAAAAATTTCTGCATATTGTCTCCATCCTCCTTCCCACCAACCTGTGAGAAAGAAATATCTTTCTGCCTTTCAAGGTATACCCCCCTTCTAACTGTGCCTACAAACCCTCAATCTTATTCCCTCCTCTCTTCCCCATGACTTGCTCCACATATAAACCTTCCCCTCTTGCACCATCAATCTTTCCATCTTTACTAGCTTGTACCTGTGCCTTCAGGTTTACTCAGGTCCTGTAAATCTCTTCTTCTTTCACCATCATTGTTAGAAGAGTCATTAGAAGGGCTTCCTTCTGTTTTCTCTCTACCTATTCATTCATGCAGAGAGAGATCAAACTGAGGGAGATTAATAAAAAGGAATTATTGATACTAGCTGGCAGGATCAGGCCTTAAAACAAAGTTAAAAGAAGCCAGAGAATTCATTTTAGGCATGGAATACAGTCTATATAATTACATGGAGACAAAAGAGGACAGGGAAGAATCAAGGAGCTTCAAGTAGCAAAGTATGAAATGGAAAAGGTTACTATGAAATAACGCTAGAAAGATAGGTTGGAGCCAGATTGTGGTCAATGTTGGCATAATCATTCATGGGTTATACTTAGAGGCAGCCAAATGGTGTAGTGGCTAGAGGCTAGACCTGGAGTCAGGAGGACTTGTGTTCAAATCTGGTTTTAGATAATTTAGTCACAACTTCTGTCTGCCTTAGTCACTAATACATAAGATAGGGATGATAATAGCATTTACCTCTCAGGGTTGTTGTGAGTATAAAATCAGGCAATATTTGTAAAGATCTTTGCCAACTATATAAAGGATAATTATCATCATTGTACTAGTGAATTAGTTCAGGGGTTGAATTTGGGGAGAAGAAATTTAATAAAATTTGGGATAAATTGAGGATGATTTGAAGAACAATATTCAGACCCAAATTCAACTTCATTGAAAGAGTATCAGTATCCAGAACAATTAAGGAGGGCATAGAAGGATTGAGAGGATTAAGGAAATTTTAAAAGGATTAGAAGTAGAACCTAAAGAGGTCAACCCAAGAAGAATAAGGAGTAGGTCATTGGCCAGACAATATATGACAAGTCAGAAATGTAAGTGGAACAATTAGAACATTAATCCAATTGATAGAATGGATTAGGGGAAAGTATAAATCAGTTAAGTAGACAGGAGAAGGGTGCAGGGTTGAAGGATAGGTGGATGGAACTGTGGCTGTGGCACTGATATTGAAACAAGCAAAGAAATATGAGGGAGATTGTCAAATTATTAAGAAGTGATAACTGGCTATAAAAAATTACAACCATGTGCTCAGTGTTGAAGGCTTGTGAAATACTCACAAATAGTTTAAAGAAACAGGTCAGAAAAACTCAACCATTATGAGGAATTAGAAAAGTTAGAGAATAATTTGCCTGGTGTGGCTTGATCCATGTTCCAAGTGTAGACTGAGTTCCCTCCTGGAGGAGAAGGGAAAAGGACTGAGAATATCTATACACTCTAAGTTGTTAGGGAAAATTAACACTTGCTACCAGGTGAGAGGTCATCCAGAAAAAAAAAAAAGCAGAGGAAGGTGTGAAGATAGTCGTGCCTAATACAACTACTCTATTGACCTGTTAACAATGAAGAGATCCAGTATATTCCTAGATTAGGTATCTAAAATGGAACAGAAAATCTCTCAAGAGTGATCAGAACAGATGACAATTATCCATTTGTAGTGATTCACCTGGGCACAAATGATACTTTCAAAAGGGACCTAAAAATATTGCAAGTGATTATGAAGCTTTGGGCAAAGAACGGAAGACCATGAGGGCACAGTTTGTGAGGAGTGGAGTTAATTGTTGTTCTTTGAAGGTAAGAAGTACAGAAGAGAAAAGTTCAGTGGGGAGTCAATGCCTAGCTAAGAAAGTCATATCTGAGAAGGAGATTTGGATTTCTGGATCACAGCTTATAACACTGTATATAGATTCCTTGGCAGAGATACAATATGCTCAACAAAATCATGTAAGAATTTCTTTGCTAGGGATCTAGGAAATATAATCGAAGGGATATGAAACTAATAAGTATGGAAGAGAGAAAAAAAATTGACTTTTGTGTCCCCAAAGTTAAAGAAGGAAATAAAAATAGCAGCTGATATGTGCTGAAATTCACAGGAGAAAAAAAATCCAAGGAAAGAGCCAGGAATAAAACTCGTGGCCTCAAACGTATATACACAAATGCCTAAACTAACTCTCTGTCTCTCTCTTTCTCCCTCTGTCCCTTTCTCTATCTCTGTGTCTCTATCTCTGCCTGTGTGTCTCTCTCTCTCTGTCTCTCTCCCCCATTCCCTTTCCCCATCTCTGTGTCTCTCTTTTTTTTGCCTTCCTCCCTTTCTCCCAAAATCAGAGCAGCTAATAATTTTTTACTTGTCCTAATGATAATTTCCTCCTATGAAAAAGCTGAGGAAACAACAAAGGGAAAGTCTATTCTGATCTGATTCTCACTAACAGTAAAAAACCTAGTTGCTGGGGTAAAAATAATGAGGGGAGTCAGGGGCCTGACCACTCCATCTTGGAATTTGTGACAGAAAAGGAAAGGAAATCTGAATAGTCTCACATGAAACCTAGGTTTGGGGAAAGTAGATTTCAAAGGGTTTAGAGGAAAGACAGGTAAGATTGAAGGGACTAAAAGGCCTCAGAAGAAATCATCACAGGGAAAATTTAAAAAATGAAATTATGAAGACCGTAAGGATAACAATCCAATGAGGAGGAAAAAATGGGATTTGTCTAAAGAGACCAATGTGGATGCACAGAGAACTCACTAACCAACTTAAATTTCAAAAAGCATATAAGTAAGAACATCTAGCAGAGAGTGAATATGAGCATTTTGTGCTCCTGTAAAAAATAGGGTTAGGAAAGCTGAGACTCAGAATGACCTAAGGCTAGCAAGAGAAACTAAAAAAACACTGTAAAGAGGGTGTTTGTAGCTAATTTGGAAAGGAGAATAAAAGATGATCAAAGAATGTATGGGAGCTTTGCTTAGGGAGGATGAGATAGTGGTAACTGACAACAGAGGGAAAGCAGAGTTTATCAATTTGTGTTTATTTCTGTTTTCTCGGCAAAAGGGGATGACCTTCACACCAGGAATGTCAGAGCAAAAAGAATTAACATGGATCTGGTACCCAAAACAAATAACTAAATATTAGGAGACTACCTATCTGTCCTACATACACTCAAGTCACCTAGGCCAGATAAACTAAATCTCTGGATCCTAAGAGAATTGATAGGTGTTGATACTTGAAAGATCTTGGAAAATCAGAAAAGTACCACAAGAAGGATGTCTGTCTGTACCCAAAGAGGAGTAGCTAATTGTTTATGGTTAGTTTGGCAGGAGGTCTCCAATAAAGTATTTCAGATATTCGTACTTAGCCTTGTGCTGGTTTCCACTTTTATTGATAACTTGGGTAAAGACATAGATAGCACATTCATCAAATTGACAAGTGACATAAAACTGGAAACAGTGGATAAGAATGAATGATACTTCCAGTGTTGGGATGACCTGGATCAAATCTGGGCTCAGATACTCAGCACCACACCCAGAAATAACTGGCCGTGTAACCTTGAGCAAGTTACTTAACCCCAATTGCTTTAAAAAAAAAAAAAGAAGAAGAAGAAAAGAATGAATGATACAGTGGAGAAGAGTCAGGATCCCAAAGCATCTTGAAACATTGGAACTTTGGTTTGAACCTAATAAGAAAATTCAAAAGAGATAAATATAAAGTCATATACAAATATAAGATGGCATTGACACAGATAAATGACAGTTGATGATGATGATGATACTACAAATGTAATAGTAATAATACCATTTATATAGCACTTACTATGTGCGGGGCACAAAGCTAAGTTCTTTACAATTATTAGCTCATCTGAGTCTCATAATAACCCTGGGAACTAGGTGCTATTGTTACCCCTATGTTTTTTATAGATGAGGAAATTGAGATAAACAGAGGTTAAGTGACTTGCCCAGTCATCAAATGCTAATAAGTATCTGAGGCCATATATGAACTCAGTTCTTTGTGATTCTATAGAGGACCAGCACTCTACATAATGTACCAACTAACTGTCTCAAACATATTATGAGAATATCAAAAACATGGTCAATTGTGTTACAGGACTTGAGTTGGAAATTACCTCAGGAGATATCTTCTCTCCAAGTTCAATCTCAATTATCTTTGATTCTTTCAATCAATATTTTGACAATAGTATGGTCTCTAAGCCTCTCATTATACTGTTCAGTGTCTCTAGAGACCTTCTAATTTGTCTCCATTGTAAAATGCGGTGCTTAGAATGGAAAATAGTATTCCAGATGTCTTTCCAAGGCAGAGAACAAAGTACACCTCCCTATTTCTGGATATAGTGCAGTTACATCATGCGGCTGTTTAACATATGTGGATTCAACTATATATGCAAGACAGAGAGAGACAGAGAGAATGAAAGAGAGTCAGAGATGGACAAAGAGAAAGAGAGGGGAAGGGAAGGGAAGGAGAGGGAGGGAAGAAGGAAGAGAAAGAGGGAGTGAAGAAGAAAGAGAAAGGGAAGGAAGAAAGGGGAGAGAGGGAGAGAAAAGAAAGGGGGAGGAAAAAAGAGGGAGGGAGAGAGGGGGAAGAGAGGAGGAGGAGTGAGGAAGAGGAGGGAGTAGTGAGAGAAAGGAAAGGAGAGACAAAGGGGTAGGGAAGAGGGGAAAGAAGGGTAAGGAAAGGAAGGAGGGGAGAGAAAGAAAAACAGACAGATACCACCTGTATCCCCTGACATTGAATAGGTTCTTAATAAATGCTTGTTGACTAACTGGGTTTAAAAATTAGGAAGTTCAGATTTTTCTGGTTTCCAGCTTTGAGAGAGAAGATAGAAGAGGCCAACCTCACTTCAGGTTGCTAAAGGAAAAGACTCTAGGAAGACATGAGAGGAACTGGCAGTCTCCATCATGTCCCTAAATTCAGATTGCTACCCTAGAGACTTCAGGGAGAAATCTGGTTCTCACTTTAATGAGGTCTGAGACTTTCTTTGTTGAGCTGAATTACCTTGCTCCCAATTGGAGAGCATCTTCACTCTGTACTGTCTGGGGGTGTATTCTCATATATACTGTCTCTGATTTCCTGTTTTGCCACTAATCTGGATAAATGAGTTTCTTTGCTAAAAAAAAAAAAGTAAGAAAACTTCCTAATTTTTTTTAAACAAAGATAATATAGATTTGAGCAATGAAGCAATAGAGACCAAAGCTCAATTGTGATGGAATTGGACTAAAGTGGCAGTGGTCCTTGAGATGTTGGATGAAAAAACAGTGAATATGGACTATTTAGGCAGGGTAGGAGGACAGGAGATAGTGTCTGGATATGAGCCAATAAAGATTTTTAAACTAGGAGATATCCAGGGGTGTGCTGGAGCCAATTCATACTGACTCTGGAGAGCTGATTGTTAAATTTTCAGCATGAGCACTTGTACTTTGGAAAGCAACAAATGCTACAAATTGGGAATTGGTTTATTGTTTTGTCAATTGTCTCTAAACTTAAGGAAGTGGTGAAAATCATAATAATGCAGATTAAATTTGAAAGTGTGTCATATGCATTATTCCTCCCCCCCAAAGCTGGTTGTTAAACATTTACCAGAACACCCCTACTTGTCACCATATTTGTAGGTTTAAGGAAATAAGATGGGGAAAAAGGTAGAGATAGAGTACATTAGAGAGTGGAAATGATTGATGGCCTAAGATCTCAGAGGAGACAGGATGGAATGGGATCAGAGATATTGAGTTTGTGTAGGGAGGTGTTAGTCTTGGCAAGGGTGAGAGAACACCTCTTCCTCTGTGACAGAAGGAAAGGAGGGAGAAGATGAATGCAAACGGTGAGGGGATTTGAAGTGTGGAGGAGGGAGATGAGAGAGTTCACAGATGGTCTCTGGGAGCCATCCTCCCAGTGCCTTGAAGACAGTAGGAATTGGATGGATAGATGAATGAATGACTGAAATCAGACTTCTGCCACTTTGGGACATTTGTTTTTGCCAAAGTGAACTTCATGAATGACAAGGCAGAGGAGAATGGAAATCATTTGTCTTTCCCTTATGGCTAAAGAAAAGGAATGTGAAAATTCCTCCAGCTGCCACCTGTATGTGCTTAAGGGAGACTTTCCCCACCCACATGTCAACTCCTTCCTGCTCAATGGGTATCACTTGCATGAATATCATTCAAATTCATCCTCAGCTGTATTATCTGTGAAGTCTCTCAAGTGCATTTGACAAGCATTCTGTTTAGAAAGAGCATCTGCTACAGAGTGCCAGGAGATCTGGTTTCTACTGGTCAGGAAGTTTCATTAACTTCCCCAAATTTAGAGAAACTTATCATTTCTGTTTGACGTTTATCTTGTGAGGGGGAAAAAAATCTAGAAATTGAATGGGGTTATTTAAAACAGCCATCTGTACTGAATGTTTCAAAATAGAGGTTGATCTGATCTTGTCAATTTACTGTCAATTAAGTAGTTGATCCAAATTTTCAAAAAGTTTTCCAAAGTCATTAGTGCTACAAAATTTGTCTTTGTCTCTCAGAATTCTCATTGGTTTTGTCTTTTCTATCTACCCTTTCCAATCACTGGATCTTCTTTTGTAGCTCTTCATATATTTAGAAAAAGAGAACATAAGTATCTGCTTGTAGCACATATTCCCACAGTCTCCAAATAATCAGTTGGGTATTGTTCAAGTTCCTATGGAAATGAGGGTCATAGATTTAGATCTAGAAAGGACCTTTGACGTCATCTAGTCCAGAAGTGCTTCTGAAACAGATTAAAATGTAATTGGGAAATTTTAAATAAAATATATATTAAAATTTAGTAAAACATAGATAATATTACATTTTCAAACTAAGTCAGTATGCAGCCCACAGGGATCTTCATGTACAAATTAGTGGCCCATTTCTATTTAAATTTGACACGAACTCTAGTCCAACCCCTTCCTTTTTTCAAATTAGGAAACTGAGCTCCAGGGAAGGTACTTGATTAGCGTAGGGTACACATCTGGCAAATGTATGATATAGAATTTGAACCCAGGCATTCTTTAGTTGGACTGGAATTTGTAAAGTGGTTTGCAGATCTTGAAGTACTCCATACTGAGTTGGAAGTCAGCTATTTAGGACCCATGGTGTATTTACTATGGAAACAATTTTACATCTGGTTATTACATTCCCAAATCAGTCCACAAAAGCTGGTGCAACATATATTCTATTAATAGTGCTAGAGAACCAAATCACCATGTGGGAGGGCTTCTATGGGAAAAAGTACTCAGAACTGCATTGAAGGGGAGTGTGGTATAGTGAAAGAATTCTAGACTTGGAGTCAGAGAAGCTCAGTTCAAATCCTGACTACAACATGGGCTTTTTAACTGGCCCTACTTGCTGTTCCCCAAATACAACATAATAATAGCTAACATTTTTAGAGTATTTCGAGGTCTGCAAATCACTTTACAGATATTTTTCTCATTTTAGTGTCACAATAAGCACGTGAGGCAGGTCACTATTATCCTCATTTTACAGATGAGAGGTTGTGTCTTGCACCGGGTCACAGAACTAGTAATACTAAATAAAGTAAATACTAAAGAGGTATTTGAATCCAAGTCCTGATTTCCAGTTCCCTGCTCTGCCGATGCCAACACATTGCCTCCTGACTAACATGCTATTTTCCATCTCTGTGTATTTGTACTGACAATTCTCCTTCTCTGGAATCCATTCTGTTCTTGACTTAATCCCTTATCTTTCTTTAAAGTCCAGTCCTCTATATGAATAAATGAAGAAGATGAATGAAAAAAACATTTTTAAGTGCTTGTTATGTGGTAGGCACTGTTCTAAGCACCCAGGGATTAAAATAAAATAAGCAAGACAGTCTTTGCCCTTAATGAGATAACATTTTAATAAGGAAGACAATCTATAAAGGGGGGCTAGATTAGGTTTGGAAATGGCTAGGGAAAAACATGGTGCCTTTTCCTAATACTCTCTGTGGTTAGTGCTCTTCTCACAATATTACTTCCTATTTATTTCACACATATTTAATATGTACTTATCCCTGTAAATGTCTCCTAAAGAAAAAGAAGAATTATTATAAACTTCTCGAGTGTTGGGAGTGTTTAAATTTTTACCTTTGTATCACTAGTTACTAGCATAGTGGTTGGTATATAATATGTATTTAATAAATGCTTGTGGAATGAAGGACTAGCCAAGGACATCGCATTTAATCTGTGTGAACCTCAGTTTTCTAATGTGTAAATAAAGATAATATTTACATAATATCCAATAACTCATAGGCTCTTGTCGGTGGGGCAGATTTATATTTTGGCCCCATATTCATAATAATTCAGGGCTTGAAAGTATAGCTCTGAAATTACTTGAGCTTATTCTCCCAGCTAGAGAGCACAACTCTCTCTAACAATGGATTAAATTCTCAGGTTGGTGCAAGGAAAGGTTACTCTCCTGTGTGGCTCTTTGTATCCTTTTCCTGAACATAGGAATACCAGGTGACTTTGAGGTACTTCCAGGTGTTCATAAGATATCATAGAAAATCTGTCAAAGAACACAATGAAAGTAAGGCAGGGGTGTCTAGGGAACAACAGTTCTGTTCCTCTCAATGGTGTTCTGTTCTGTTTTGTTTTGTTTTCTTCTCAGTACTCTTACCGGAACAAGCAGTCAACAGTTTTAAAATGCCACAGTCACATACTGTCACCAGGCAATCACAACTTCACAAAACTTATGTGAAAGCTAGCTTTATTATAAGAGAAATGAACATGCATGTGGAACTCAAAGAGTTCACAATCCATGTAGAACTTTACATATTTTTGAGAGTTCAACAAAGGGAGGACTATAGAACACAAATCTCCACCTAAAAGGGCATGGCATGGGAAGGGGAAAGGTGAAGTAAAGGTAGGAAAAGGACAAAACCCCTTCTGAAGGGGAGGAGCAAGGCAATGGTCAAAGCCCCATTCTTTTCCTTTGGAAACTACTGGACCAGGAAGATAGCTAGATCTTCTTATCTACAAGGGTCCCAGCTGCATAAGCAGTTTCCCAGCCTAATGCAGACTGCCTTGACTCCAAAAGTCACACAAAGAATCCAGTTTTGGATGCAACCAACACATTATGTCAGCTCAGGGGGAAGGGAGAGATGCATTCTTGACATATTCAGAGCCTCCTGCATACTTGGGGTTTAGTGTTTCTGGAAAATATGACAACTCTAACAGACAAATTCAGAGAACTCCTTAACATTCTTTAACAATACCTTTCTAGGGGCGGCCAGGTAGCACAGCGAGACCGGCTCCAGTGTTGAGAAGACCTGGAGATCGAATCCCGGGCTCAGACACTTAGCACCCACCCAGAAACACCTGGCCGTGTAACCTTGAGCAAGTTACTTAACCCCGATTGCTTTAAAAAAAAAAAAAAACCTTTCTACCTGTCCATTTAGGAGTCTTATCTCATGGTCTTGAAGAAAGAAAGTTTAGATGTGGCTGACACAGGCTTCTCTCCTCCTCTTCCCCTCCTTCCTCTAAACTCCCGCCATGTGCAGAGTGTACCTGAAATTCGACCTACTGCCTCCTAGCCCCATCTAAGGGTTCTAAAGGCACATCTTGCATTGGTTTCCTGTCTTTACAAGCTGGGAAGAGTTACATACAAATTCCAGGGTTTTTGTGACTAATGCCTTGCCAGAGGTGGTTACATTCATCTTATCTGTGTTGCTAACAAACCTGAGCTTGAGATGCCAAGAAGATTCTAAGACAGTGAGGAGGCCAGAAGTGTAGGAAGATCCATTTGGAGAAAGGAGAAGTAATAAAAGAAAAAATCAAATACAACCTTTTATTAAGTACTTTCTATCTGCAGAGCACTATTCTAAGCCTGGGGATACAAAGACAAAAATGAAACGGTATCTGCCCTGAAGAAGCTTACACTCTATCAAAGATAGAAGTGACTAGAGGTGAGACTTCTCCATAAAACCTTCCTGTAGAGAATTAAGAGTAGTTACTGTTTTTATTAAGTCTTTGGCAGCAATCTACTAGTTACAGATAGACCAAGTGAGCCAAAGTGAGGAAAGTGAGCCAAAGAAGAGGAAAAGATGAAGTCTGCTATAGATAAAGCTGAATTCAGACCTAGCCAAGGAAGACCCTCTCAATACATTGAACTTAATGGACTTCAGCAAACAATGAGGGCTATTTACCAATCCTATCTGTGGGGTAATCTTAACTATTAGTCAAACTAGATGCTAATATTATCAACTCCTTAAAATTTATTTCTTTTAAACATAACTAGCACTTTTTGAACAATTGAATGAGAGCAGACAATCAGTCCCAGGAATTTGCTGCAATAACCAGGAGCAGGTAGGAAAAACTGAGTATGCAGGTTCCAGCAAAGCAAGTAAGGAGAGAAAGAAGAATCCTATTTGCATTAGTTTTGTACTCTTGTCGGCACAAAGTAGAAGTTATGCATTTGCAACAATATAAGTAGGTTCCTATAAGTCTTCCCAAGTATCTTGGAAACCTTCCCCATCTTAGTTTCTTATGACCCAATAACATTCTATTACATTTTTGTATTCATAATTTATTCAACAATTTCCCAGTTGATGGGTGCTCCTTTACCTGAGAAAACTTAAATGAACTTATCCAAACTTATGTAGTGAGCAGAAGCAGAACTATTTATACTATAGAAGCATTGTAAAAATGGGCAGCTTTGAGAGAGTTGAAAATTCTGATCAATGCAGTGACCAGAGGACTGTTCACCATGGGACTGAATGCATGATTCATCAATGCATAATTCCAAAGGACTAATAACAAAACATGCTACCCACCTCCTGACAAAGAGGGAATGGGTCAAATATGTAGAATAAGACATACTTTTTTTATATGGCCATTGCAGGAATTTATTTTTGCTTAACTATGCAAAAGGTCCCCCCCCTTTTTTAGTGTGTGAGGGAGAGGGAAAAAATGCTTATTGAATGAAAAAATACATTTAAGTTTAAAAAAGATAGCACCAAGCAAAGCAAAATAAAAATGGTCAATTATCTTATTATAAGAGATTTTTTAAAAGCCTGAGAAAATACAAAAATGCTTTAAATGGAAAAAAGAAGAAATCTCAAGAGACAAAGGAAATCTAGCCTCTGTCAGGAGGTTGGGGGAATGAGGGCAAAAAAAAAAACAGAAAAGGAAGAGAGGGAGGACAACTGAACATATGGAGCTCTGAAATAGATAAGAGGAACTTTCCATGAACCTTCTGAAAAGGAAGCTATATCTGTGATCCAAGAAATGATGATGAGGATCCACAGGTGCAACCAGTATGACAGTCCATTAAATCATGAACAGGGAAAGAAGAAATGTTATAATAGTGGTTGGTGAGTCCCTGCTGAATAGAGACATATGTCAAGCCAACATGAATGGTAGGATCATACTATATATTCTGAGAGAATGTAGTCAGGATATGATGGAGAATTCCTTAAGACTTGTCAAACCTGACAACCACTACCTACTTCTAGTGATTCACATGGGGACAGATGGTATCTATAGGAGGAAGCTAGAGAGCATTGCAAGGGACTATGAAGTCCTGGGCAAGAAACAGAAAACCTCAGGAGTTCAGCTGCTGTTCTTATAACTGTTGCCAGTTAAATGTAGGAGCCTCAAGAAAAGACAGGAGAATTCATGGAGTGAACAACTGATTAAGAAATTTAGTGACCGAGAACAGAATTTGCATTTCCAGAATACAACTTAAAATACAAGAACAATGGGTTCATGGTCAGGGATAGATGGTGTCTATAAAGGATTAGGAAAAAATATATTTTCCTAGACATTTGAAAATCTTACTATCTTCTTGGAGATAAAGTAACATAATATGTGTAAATCACTTTGCAACCTTAAAGAGCTATGTAAATGTTAGTATATTGTTATTGCCATCATCAACAATATTGTCATTGTCATCATCTTTAAAAAGAAAATTCAGGGGAAGGGGAAAATTTGCTCACTTACATAAGCCAAGCCAGATACCCACAGTGAGTAACAGGTATAACATTGAAATAACAATATCCATAGAGGGCTATTATACCAGAGACCAAAATAAGAGGACAGCAATATAACTAATTGATTCAATTAACTATATAAAAAGAAAGATTATAGATAGCAAATGAGGTGAATTAGAGATCTTAATGTAAAGAGGTAAATTTGATCTAATGGATATATAATTAAGACTTGATGAGATTTGACTCATAACTCCAAAGAACAAACTTCTATCCACAGCACTATGAGCCCTCTCAAGAATTAGATGTGCTTATTTTGAATTTATCAAGAGGCAACATGACATTGTAAACAGAAGACTAGTCTTACAATCAGGAATATTTGAGTTCAAGTTCTGCCTTAGTCAAATATCAACCATGTGACTATGGGCATATCACTTTCCCTCTCAGTGTCCCCAGACCACTCACTAAGACTCTAAGTTCAAGATGTTGACCTTCATTGGTGAAAGAATTTTCCATACCAAGAATTTCTGACAACAGGTTAGGATATGCTTTCCCCTACTCCCTTCCCCTGCCTTCCCATAAAAAACCTAGACAGGTTACCCTTCTTGGGAAATTCAGGGACACATTATGTTTTATTAAGCAGCATTATAGATAATTTCTAGTAAGAATTTTCATTAAATGTTATTAAAATCAATGTAGGATAGATACTAATTTTGTGTCATATGGGATAGAATACTTTCAAGAATGCATGTTACATATCATATTAGTGCAGTTAATCAGTTGGTCTAACTGCAATCCAGCAATGAAGAAGAGTAACAAAACAGCCAATTAATACAGTACCTTTCCTATGAATGGTTCTGTATTTCATCATATGAATGCTGCTGTCCATTTCCACTAAAGCAATAATAAGTGGTTTATATGACTTATCTTTTCAAAGTCCATTATAGTTCATACTTGCCTTCACTCTTTATGAAATTTGTTATATTTTTCTATTAGCTGTCCAGTCATGCCTCCCCACCTCATTAATGCAGTACTTGCCTTGCCTTGCCTGCCTATAAGCACAAGGGACCACATTTTCCTAACCAGAAACCAGTGCATATGGAACAATAAAGGATATTCATTTTGTAATGAGTAATTAAAAGTAGAATTTCTTTTATTGAAATCAAGCCTTGGAAAATACAAGATATATGTTACCTTTGAAGGTATCTGCTTAGATCATCTAAAAACTGTGATTCCTAAATACATGTCCCCTTTTCTGCCACTTTGCAAGTCTCACTGTGGAAGCAAAAGTGGGACACACAGGACTGAGAGCCTTTTGAATTATTCTTTGTTTCATGGGTTGCTATGGCTGAAGGAGTCATCACCAAGCGACTAGACTACTAGTAATGAGCCTTTCAGTATTTAACTCATCTGGCTCCTAGAAAGCAGTCTGTTGCCAAGACTGTCCTGGAAGCACTTCCAGCTTGGTAGACCTGCCAGAGTCCATGTTCTACTGATATAGTCTTTGATTACCTAAAGTCAGCTCTATTCTACAGTGAAGCATCAGAGTTGGGTCTCATGTAGAAGAGCTAACTAATATTAGTTAATGATGATTCATAGCCCCTTGTGAGCCTTTAAATGCCTAAGTATTCAAAACTATATAGAAAAATAATTATTTCCTTCTGTAGGTCTTCTATTGAAAATATTCTGTATGTCTTATTTTTTTGAATCTCATTTCAAGATATCAAGTGGGGAAAAAGAGGACCTTCCTATAAAATATTTTGAGATACAATCTGTGGAAAAGACACTTCTTAAGATGGCAACAAAATTTTTTAAAATGTGCCATCGCTATAGATTTTTTCATTGGAGTTAATCTTTGCTTTGACAAAGAAAAGGTTTCCCTAATTTTAGGTATCTATTCACACTTGCCTCCTCTCCAAAAAATAAAAATTTAAAATGACTTTAAGGAATGTTTCCTTGTGTTCACATTTGGATCTTTTGTGCTGACTTTTCTATTATATACTACTCAGTCAGCTAAGGATCTAAAATGAGATCTTATAAAGCATATAGGTCGACTAGAAGGAAGACAAGACCAGTTCTTGAGTATTGGGTCATGGTCCCTACTCTGCTACTCATTAGTTGTGAAGGATGGAACAAGTCACACCAATTCTTTGAGCCTCAATTTGGATATTTGTCAAATGAAGGGATTAGATCTGACTGTGGCTAAGGTCAAATCTAGTTGTCAAATTCTATGATCTAATGCATTTATATCACTCATCATTCTCCAAAACTTAAAAAGATCTATACTTTTATTTTATAGTGACAGGCACAGGGTCATATAGCTCATAAATGTCTGCAGTAGAATTGAAGCCAGGTATTTCTGACTCTAGCTCAAAATTATTTATAAGATCTCTTTCAGCTCTAAATCCTTTGGTCCTATGATATTTTATCTGCTAACAAAAATATCAATCTCTCTAAGCCTTAGTAGACATCTTTCATGTCTTCCTGTTACCAAAACAAAAGGTCCCACTTGATGGTCATCCTTTCATTTGATGAATGTCTCAGAAATTAGCAAGACTGGCTCAGCACAATGAAAATATATAACATTACTAAGCTGGTACGTGAAGCATTGCCCACTTGATAAGATGTACCATCACTGGAACATCACCAGCATTGTTTTAAGAACCCAGGGTTACCTTCACACCATAATAAGGCATTGGAGTAGAACTTTACAAAATTTAAATGATTCTAGAGCAGGGGTTACTAACCTGGAACCTTTGAGCTCATTTGGTTTTTTTATAACATTTTTTATAATTGTATTTCAATATAATTGGTTTCTTTTGCAATTCTATGTATTCTGTTATATGCATTTAAAAATATTATTCTGAGATTCATAGGCTTCATCAGACTACCAATGGGGTTAAGACTCAAAACAGTTAAGAACTCTTGTTTTATTGCAACGACTTCAGCATAGGATCATAGCTTCAAATATGGAAGGGGCCTTAGGGTCCTCAAGTCCTAGCCTTTTGTTTACAGATGAAGAAACTGAGACTAGAGATTAAGTGACTTGTCTGTGGGTCACATGGTATGTGTCACTGCTGGAATGTGGACTCTAGTCTTCCCAACTCCAAGTTAAGGCCATCCCTCAACATTCACTACACTAACCTGCCTTTCAAACAGTCATCAAAGAAATTAACAGTCAACATGGAGCCAAGCCCAAGGGGCAGGCAAAAGCAGGCAGCAGGCTGAATTTGGCCCGTGGACCATAGTTTTCCATCTCCTGCTTTAAATCTTTAGAGCCAGGGGTGGCCAGGTAGCACAGCGAGTAAGAGCACTGGCCCCAGAGTCGGGATGACCCGGGGATTGAATCCGGGCTCAGACACTTAGCCCCACCCAGAAACACCTGGCTGTGTAACCTTGAGCAAGTTACTTAACCCCAAATGCTTTAAAAAAAAAATCTTTAGAGCCAGAAGAACTGAGTTCAAATGCCAGCTTTATCACTTATAATCTGCAAGAATTTATTCTCTCTAGGCCTTAGTATCCTTATCTGAAAAGTTAAGGGATTGGAATATGTTATTTCAAGGGCCTTTTTCAGCTCTAAATTCTATAGTACTATGATAGACAACAAATTTTGATGGATCTGCAATTGAATTGGAATCCTCAATAATGAGGATCATAATTCATTCACCTCATTCTTTGTAACTCTTATCTATCATATCTTTCCATAAATCCTTCATACAGGATCTATCCAATGTTCTGAACAGCTTTCTCGGGTTATCCTAATTTTTTTTGCAGATACCAGGGCAACATTCATGCTGCCCATCTGTTGTTATCTCTCATTCTTGATGTGACTCACCCACTTCCTTTACAATTGATGCATGTTCTTGATGATGTCTTTTACTCCAGTCCTATTGTGTAAATTATCACAGCTAATATGCTATAGCCTACTTATATCCACCATATATTTTCCCATTGCCCTTTGAGTCACCATTCTTCTGATATAATATTGTCCCATGACTCTTAGCCCTATAGTATCACTAGGTATGTCACTATTGGTATGACAATCTTTACAGAAGTGATTGACTCAGCATCATTAAAAATACAGTGACATTTTCCAAATATAAGCCACCCCAATCTTCTCTTCCTGAATAGGATGTACAGAAAAAAATAATTTAATAAAACAACTCCCAGCACTAAAGCAATGACTAAAAGGGAAAATGAGCATGAGTTCAACTATTACTTTTGAATGAAAATGCTGTAGCTGAGTTCTAATGAGGCAATAAACCACTAAAGCTACTGCCCCCTGAGTGTCCCATAAAAGGTACTGATGAGAGCATATTGTGCAAGATTACATACTAAGGCACTGCACTGAAAAAGACGAATATAAAGAACTAGAAATTTGCCACTGTGTACATCTGAATAGATGCATGTTATCATATAAATTCCCTAGTGGCTTCAGCACCACTGAAAGAATGTCCATATTTGGGTTTCTTTTTATAAACTAATATTTTAGGTCAGTAAAGAGCTTTTGAAATGACTGGCAGTGGTGGGGAGGGGGAGAATTAAGTTATGATTTTACAAAGAAGTTCTACTTACACACACACACACATATATCATATTATCCCACTTATGTATATTCTTCTCCCTTTCCTTTCAGATATCTGTACTTGTGGTATTTTTTTTAAAGAAAGGAAAATGTTATCCATACATGTTTCCCTCCACCATCTAGTCCCCATTAAAAAACAAACTGAAGTGATTGTTGCCAATCAAGGCTTCTTTAGGGGTCATGTACTTTTTGCTTACCAGAACAGACAGAGGTTTATCTAATTAAAGGACCAACTAGCAGTACGGGAGGGACAGAAAAAAGGGAGATAATGAAGGGAGATCTATACAGTCTTTATTCATCTCTTCCTAGACTGTCTCTCATCCAAAGTCATTCCTTAGCTCTTTCACACCTAGCTCTCTATGTTCATCCCCCGAGAGAGGTCAGCTCCCAATGTTCTTCCAGCCTTATGAGATGGCATTAGCAGTGGACTGTGGCTATAGAAGATACCTGGTTCATCCTCTCAGTCAAACCCATAGCTTGAAAACAAATCTTAAATAAACAATACTGTTCAATTCCTTTCAATTCATCTCTTTCCCAGGGCACCTAGGTGGTGCAGGGAATAGAGCACCGGCCCTGGAGTCAGGAGGACATGAGTTCAAATCTAGCCTCAGACACTTAACACTTACTAGCCCTGTGACCTTGGGCAAGTCACTTAACCCCAATTGCCCTGCCCTCCCCCCTCCAAAAAGCAAAAAAAAAATCATCTCTTTCCCTCCCTCTCTATCTCTCAATTAAAAGTCTTGATTAATGAAGTCTCTGCCTAATCCTCTAAGTAAGAATTTATATAGAACTGGAAAAGTGGTTTATTAGTGGCAAGATGTCATGCTTTAGTAAATGGAGGTAACAATCTCAAAGGTTAAGATTATTACCAAAGGTAGGAGGGAAAATTAGGATCAAGGTGGATATAATTCCTTATGGTTGTCCTCCCTACCTATTACAAAATAAAAATATCCATGAGAAATAGGTAGGAGGAATTTAAGTTAGTATAGAACAGATGTGTACAACTTAAGGCCTGCCACCAAAGCATTTCAGGCCAGCCCTCAGAAAAATGTAGGGTTGCCACTGGTCACTCTTGTCAAGTGACCCACAGCAACCAACCATCATCAGTCTGTCTGTTGTCTAATCTATCTGCAGTCAAAGAAGTTACAACTTGTGCAGGTCTTCTATAGAAGTTCAGCTATCTCTCACTTAACCCCAATTGCCCTCCAAAAAGCAAAAGAAAAGGGGGGGGAGAGAAAGGGAAAGGAAGGAAGAAAAGAAAGAGAGATGGAAGGAGAGACAGAGAGACTGTGAGAGAGACAGAGAGTTGGAGACAGAGAGAGAGAGAGAGACATAGAGACAGAGACACAGAGAGAGAGAGAATATATTAAATATATACCACTGTGCTCAAGCAGTGGAAATATAAAAACAAGCAGGAAAGTTTCTGCCCCTCGAGGATCTTACATTCTAGTGGGAAAACATTGGAAAGGGGAGAAGTGGAACCTGGTTGGCAGCTTGCCATGAAGATTAGTGGAAGTAAAGGTGAGGACTGGTTCATGACAAGATGAGGTGAAAGCTCCTTTGTCAGAGTCTGGCTTCTTGGGAGCAAAGTCCAAAGCCCTGGTGAGAGGGAGCTAAGGATGGTGGGGAAAGTGTAGGCAGGCTGTTAGGAATGGTGTGGGAACAGAAATGGGCCTGGTTCCAATGAGTTCCAGGAGTCCCTTATTTTCCAATTCTTATTTAAATAATCCCATTTATTTTAAAAATATGAATCTTCAGTATTTGATTTTGATACCTGGCAAAGCAGAGGGTTTTGTTGTTATTCTATTTTGAGGCAGGTCTAACACAGGATAGGCCTGATTCAGACTCAGGACATGCAATGAGATAATAATAGACCCTAAAATATCATAAAAAAAATAAATTTTGGTGTGGGGAGGGGAGGGTTGGAGAGAAAATTTGGAACTCAAAATCTTATGGAAGTGAATGGTGAAAGCTAAAAATAAGTAATTTTTAAAAATAAATAATGATTTTTACTGAAAACAAAGAATAAAAAATATTCAGTTCCTAAGATTAAAAAGATAGTAATTCATATGAAATGGCTACTCCCTCGTGCCTCCACGTTCATCATGGCAAATAGCCATGCTAAATAAGAAAGGTTTTCCCTTAGAGTCATGGGGATTCTGTTAAAACTCCTGACATAAATCCCAAATAGACTTGTCTTTTTATGCCTCAGGTGGCAAGGATATCAACATAATAATGAATCTAAGAACAGTTTCACTGCATCCTTAAAGGGAAACTAGTCCAACCTAGTAAAGATAGGTGCTGCTCTTATCACATTTGCTTTTTTTTTTGTTTTGTGTGTGTGGATGATGAATTGAGGGAGAATCTTGAAAATAGAGAAAATTAGTTTCCCCCCTTTTAGTTTAAAATAAGCTAATTTTTGTGAAGAAATTTTAAATCTCATACTATCATCTAGGTGTCTTTATTATCCTAATAGATTCGTGTGAGATATCTCTTTTGGTTTCTTCTAGTTTCATTTTCTTCTACTGTGTGGCATTGTGAATAGTGCTGGACTTAGTGGGGAAGACCATGATGCAAATCCTTCCTCAGATTCTTGCTAACTATGTGACTTTGGGCAAGTCACTTAACCATTCTGAGACTCAGTTTTCTCATTCAAAAAAATGGAGATCGTAATATCTGTCCTACCTACATCACAGGACTGTTAGGCTCAAATGAGATGATATTTGCAAACATTCAAGTTGGTTATTATTCATGAATTCTATTTTAATGAAAAAATTATAAATATATAAATATTATAAATAACATTTTACATTGTCTACACCTCTCAGGTGTGTTATCAATAAAAATGTGATCTGGTATAGACAATAAGGAGTAGCTTGGTGGCACAATGGATGGAGTACTGGGCCTGAAGTCAGGAAGACTCATCTTCCTGAGGTCAAATCTGGCCTCAGAAATTTACTAGCTGTGTGACCCTAGGCAAGTCACTTAATCTCGTTTGTCTCAGTTCCTCATCTGTAAAATGAGATGGAGAAGGAAGTGGCAAACCATTCTGGGATCTGCCAAGAAAACCTCAAATATGGTCCCAAAGAGTCAGATACAACTGAAATGACTAAAGAACACAACATAGATGGCAAGTTTTAGAAGCCTTCAGTCCCCTCCTGATGTTTCTTCCCAATGTCCTCAATGTTTGCATAAAGTGGGTAAAGATTCTATGGAGATTAGAAAGTAACCATATGGGTCCATTGTTGCTCATGTCTTCTTGTGCGACTCCCAATGATGTTTTTTATTATTTTTTAATTTTTTTTTTGCTTTTTGGAGGGCAATTGGGATTAAGTGACTTGCCCAAGGTCACACAGCTAGTTTTTTTTTGTGTTAACTATCTGAGGTCGGATTTAAACTCATGTCCTCCTGACTCCAGGGCCGGTGCTCTATTCACTCCAATGATGTTTTTAAATGCACAAAATAAAATCTATAGGATTACAAAGTAAACAAATTATATTGAAATAGTTATCAATTTTTTTCAGGTTTTATGGACCCTAAGTCAAATACCTCTAATCTAAACCTATTATTTTACAAATAAGAAAACTGAGATTCAGAAAAGTGAAAGGCTTTATTTAATGTTACATAGGTAATAAGTAGCATACTTTGAACCCAACTCTTCTGACTCTAAAGCCAGTACTTATTCCATTAGACTATACTGCCTCTTCTGTTAGCATTTAGTTTGAGTTAGCTCTCCATTCCCAGTTTCACCTTCCAAAATGCTACTGCCACTTCCTTATGAAATATCTTTATACCAGATAGTGAACTGATATGACCTTGGATAAGCCACTGAACATCTCTCAGGCCTCCGTTTCCTCATATGTAAAAAGGAGGCATTAGAGTAAATGATCTTTAAGGTCCCTTCCAGCCCTTCTATGTTCTTATACTGTTATCATTTGTTAAATAATGTATCACAATATGATAGATGCAATTATAGAGGTAACTTAATTTAATGGTCTTTTGGGTATTGACATAGCAAGGTATAAAGCAAGGAGACATTCTTACTTTATGAACTCCAGTGTCAGGAATAATATCCTGTGCACCATCCAAAGAAGTTTCCATTATAAATGTTGAGATTCTCCAAATATTCCTGTTTGTAGGTAATATTGCCCTTATCTAGGTCATGATGTCCTGAAATACTACATTATCTCCTCAGCAGAATCAATACCAGTGGAAAAGAGACAGGCATAACTATCCACATTAGAAAAAAGTGAACAAAAAAGCCTAATTTTACCTAGAGTGTCATAATATGCACTTAAAAGGGTCACCAATTAAGTCAGACTCTTAATATACACTTTATGGTTTCAGAAGCAAAAGATAAAACCAAAAAATTATACTACTTTCTATGATCCCGTATTGCTCCCTTTCTCTTTAATGCTGGTTTTCTTGGAGGACAAGGAGTGTTAAAATATAGCAACAATTAATATATAACAACAATTTTTTTTCAATCTCCAGTGACTTTAACACAGTAGGCATTCATAAATATTTTTTAACTGAATTGAATATGTCACTGTGTAAACTGTGACTGTGAACCACAGAATAGCATTATCTTGAATTATAAAAATCACAAGTAAACCAAGGTTAATGGAAAATCACACAACAGGTGTAAATAGAATGCAGCAGATAACCAAACAACAGAGGGACCCAGATTGTCACTAGTCATTGGGATAATGATATCATGGGTCCATCAAAGTGCCAGAGGATCTTATCATGCAAGTTCATAGGAGCAGAAGATCAGAGATTTCAAACTCAAAAGAAATCTTAGAGTCAATCTCATTCAACTATAATTTTACAGGTGAAAAATGTGGGGCCTAGAGATGATTATGTGATATCCAAATTCACAGTTAATAAATGACCATCAGTAGTTCAAGGTCTATACTAAAAACTGAGATATACAAGTTCTGTTGTGATTTTGACATGTTCCCTTATCTGTAGTATGTAGTAACTATTTTTGCATATCTCTTAACAGTGCAGGTCTGAACATGGCATGCACATACACACCCTACTCAATAAACCTCATTGGCTTCCTATTGCCCCCAGGAGCAAATACAAAATGTCCTGTTTGGCATTCAAAGCCCTTTTAAACCTGGCTTCCTCCTAACTTTCCAGTTTTCTTACACCTTACTCCCTGCCATATATCTTCAATCCAATGACACTGGTCTCTTGGCTGTTCCACAAACAAGACACTCCATCTTTTGGCCACTTTCTCTAGCTGTCCCTCATCCTTGTAATACTCTTGTGCTTTACCTGCTGACTTCTATGGTTTCCTTTAAGTCCCAACTAAAATCCTGTCTTCTACAAGAAGCTTTCCCCTATCCCTCTTAATTCCAGTGCCTCCTCCATCTTAATTATTTCCCATTTATCCTGACTATAGCTCACTCTGTATATATATATATATATATATATATATATATATATATATATATATACATATACATATATATATACACATATGTTTATATGTTGTGTCTCCCATTAGATTGTAAGTTCCTTGAAGGGAGTAGTAGGCAATTAATAAGTGTTAGCTGATTGATTGATGTGGGACTCTGGACAAGGCACTTACAGTGAAAATCAGTTTCCTCATTTGTAAAATGGGTACAAGAATAGCACCTACCTCACAGGAATGTCATGAGGTTCAAATGAAATAAAGCACTTGGCCAACCTCAAAGTTCTATATAAATGCCAGATATCATTGCTGTTGTTCAGTTGTTTCAGTCATGTCCAACTCTTCATGACCCCATTTGGAATTTTCTTGGCAAGGACACTGGGGTGGTTTGCCATTTCCTTCTCCAGCCCATTTTACAGATGAGGAAACTGAGGCAAAAATGGTTAGGTGACTTGTTCAGGGTCACACAGCTAGCAGGTAGAGGCCAGATTTAAGTTCAGGTCTTCCTGACTCGAGGCCCAGTGCTCTATCCACTGAACCACCTAGCTGCCCAACAGTTATTATTGTTGTTTCCTTTCAAATGTTTGGTGGATTTAACTGAACTTGAAACATACTTCTAAAAATTCAATTGGCTCAGTATGATGGCTGGCACACTTTAAGGCTTATGGATTACTTGAGTTTAGGAACTCAGAGCTGCATTAAATCTGTTTACTAACATGCTGAGACTCATCTCTTTCACCTGACCTTTCTCCCAATCCTCTCCCATGAAGGGAAGGAAGGGAGGAAGGAAGGAAGGAAGGAAGGAAGGAAGGAAGGAAGGAAGGAAGGAAGGAAGGAAGGAAGGAAGGAAGGAAGGAAGGGGAAGGAGAGGAGGAGGGAGGGGGAGAGGGAAGGAAGAAAGAAAGGAAGGAAAGAAGAAAGGAAAGAAGAAAGGAAAGAAAGAAAGAAAGAAAGAAAGAAAGAAAGAAAGAAAGAAAGAAAGAAAGAAAGAAAGAAAGAAAGAGAGGAAGGGAGGGAGGAAGGAAGAAAAGGAAAAAAAGGAAGGGAAGGGAAGAAAAAGGGAAGAGAAATTCAAATTCATTTTCACTTAAGTGTTACCCCTTTGCTACTAAAGATCAATCAAGATAAAAAGTAATTTTGTGATTCTTCTTAATATATATTATAAACTTTGACAAAAACAATTCAATGCAGGATTTACTAACTTTTGCAGTCTTGACCTGCTCTGTCACAAACCATACCCAGCTCTAGAGGAGATATAGTTTGGATAAGATAAGGGTCCCTGCCCTCATAGAACTTAAAACTAAAACCTAATTCCTGAATTTGCTAACTAAAATATTTTTGTTTCCTAGCACTATCTGTGCCTGTATCTGTAGCTATAAGTGTGTGTGTGTGTGCCCATGCATGCAAGTTCAGATTTTTAAAATCTTAGAGAACAAAATAGATTTGCCCAGAAATAGGCAAGGCCTTCACTTCATTCCTTCCCTTGAATTAGAGCCCCAAGTTGTTTAAATGACAAAAAAGAAAATCTTAGCACAAGAATTCCAATGTCTAAAGCACATAAATAAACTCTTACCGAATAAAATGGTTATTACTATGAGTAAAAAAGAAAGGCCAAGTTGAAAGGAAACAGTTAAGAAAGTCTGAGACAAAGCCAAATGGCATGTATGGTATTTATCTTTAGACTCAGTGGCAGTAAAGTACCAGATGTCTACAACAAAAGCAGAGGGGACCACATAACCTAATAGACATAGTTAAGAGTCCTCCATTTTAACAGAGATCTTGTGCTTGCAAAAACAATTAACTTGGCACCATTAGCTCCATATGTTGGGTTCATAACTTAATTTCCTCTAGTCTGCATTTAATTTATTTTTTTAATTATTAACATTTTTATCTAATGGAGAGTAATAATATAATATTAACCCAGTACAGGGACTTGTGCTCAATAAATGACCTGTTAAAGTTAGTTCCATAGTGCTTTTTCTTTAGAAAGGGAACGTGGAGATAATCAGTAAAGTAGTTGACAAATCTTAAAGTGCTATGTACATGTTAGCTATTGTAATTATTATTTACTTATTTATTTTTAAAACACTGAATTTGGAATAAAGCCTAGATTAAATCTTGCTTCTGTTACTAACTACCGATATGGATATGAGCAAGTCACAATCTCTCAATTTGTTTTCTCCCCTGTAAAATGGAATTCCTGATTTTCCTACCTCAGAAAGTTGTTATGAAGAAAGAATTTTGCAAGCAGTAAAACGATACATAAAGGTGGTTATCTGCATTACTTGTGAAAGTCCCTGACTTCTGAAGTCCTTTTTCCAATCCAAACCTATTATTCTATGACCTCAGGACTTTCAAAAACCACAGACTGCTATCCATATAGGACTCTATGAGGAGAAGTTAGATAAACTGTAAAATTTTCATTTTCCAGTAAAAGTTACTGATCAGGAAAAAACATTCAGAAATGATGCTGGATTAGAATAAAGAACACCCAATTCCAAAGGTCAGATTAGGTTATTAGCTTGTTACCATCAGTGTCTTAGTGAGCAAGTTATATGGGGGGGGGGTATACTCCTATACTTATAATTTAGATATGTTATTTTGAATAAAATTTCATTTTATAGTCATTCCCCACTACCACTGTATGTTGCCACATGCTATATGGGGGTGGAGTGAAGCTGAGGGATGAGGAGGAGTGCTAGTAAGTAGGTCTCATATCCATGTTACAATACACTTGGAAGACAGGGCACTCATTGGCAAGTCCTATATTGCTAAGGACTCCCATTTCCATTAAACCAAATTTCACCTTCACTGATCCACTCAATCCACTCCCAAACACTCTGACTCTGCACATCTACTTATTTCCTAACATCAAACAAATGCATAAATTCAATACTTAACACTTGCCCAGACCCTCACATTACCTGCTGGCATGTGAATTTATTCCTATTGACACACTCCAATGACTCTCCTCAGTTTTCAAGTCATTCTCTTAAACTACCAATCAACATATGCCATTCCTGAGCCTACTTCCTGATTCTCTCAAGTAATCCCATTGGATGGTAGGCATGTGCTTTCCCTTGTAGCTGACCTTGAAATGGTATCAGACAAAATGGGATATATCTATTTCTCCTCTTTCCCCTCTAAGTCCCAAAATGTTCTGATGAAAAGTCGAGGTGAGTGGACACAGTACCAGATTACTAACAAGGCCCAAAACATAGATGCAAGGGAATCCTTAGCAGAATGGCAGAGGGCTCAATCTTTGACCCTATTTTATCTAGTTTTTTTTAATTAATGCCCTGTTTGAAAGCAAAGATGGCATGCTTATAAAATCTGTGACTAGCTAAAAGCTTAAAAGAATAGCTAATGCATGAGATGACAGGTCCTAAAATGATCTTGGGTAGCAGTAATGACAGGCTAAAGCTAACAAGATGAAATTTAATAGGGAATAAATGTAAGGTCTTGTACTTGTGTTCAGAAAATCAACTATAAAAGAAGAAGATAAGAAATACTTGGCTGGAAAATTTATATATACAAATATATATGTATATATATACACACACATATATGTGTATGTGTTATGTATGTATGTATATGTGTATATACACACACATATATGGGAAGAGAAAGAGGACAAAAAGGAGTTTGTAAACTTAATATGAGTCAATTCTGGGTTGAGGCAGACCAAAATTGTATAAATATAAATTTCATTGATTGAAATAAAGCTATCAGAGGGTTGAGCCAAGATGGAGGAAAGGAAGCAGTAACTTTTCTAAGCTCCTCCATGAATTCTGTCACTAAACTTTAAAAAGTGAATCTGAATGGATTTTAGAGTGACAGAATCCATTGGGAGACTGAGCAGCATGGTAGATTCCCAGCCCAGGAAAGTGCCTACGTTGGCCTGGGCAGGGGGAGCACAGAGCATGCAGGGGCTGCACCAGGGTGGACCAGAGAGCAGACTACAGCAGAGTGAGAAGGAGCCTCAGCCAGTGGACTCACCCACCCCAAGGGCGATTCACAGATGTCTCACCCCAGGATGGAGGATCAGTCGGAGCTGGGTAATAGAAAGTGCAGGGCCCACAGCAGAGACAGCAGCTTTTCCTGGGGCTACCAGCCCACAGCCTGGGAGTTTAAAAATCACCTACCTGAACTTCCAGAAGCCAAGATGACAGAGTAAACCCTAGCAGAGTAAACAAGGAAAATACACACTCATAAACACACACACATGCATACCTGCACATAATATGGGATTCAATAAGAGCAAACTGTTTACATCCCTATATGAGAAGCTGATACCTGTCAATACTGAAATTTACATGATTATCACAACCTTTAAAAGTGATATACATAGATAGAGGGTGTGGGTATAAATGAACTAATATGATGATAAAAAAAACCTTATTAAGGGGTTAAAGGGACTGCAATGGGATAAAAGTAAAGGATGAGGCAGAAAAGGGTAAATTATGCCACATGAAGAGGCATAAAACATACTATAGTAGAGGGGAAGGAGGGAGGGAGATGAACATCATATGAACTTTATTCTCATTGGTCCTGGTTCAAAAAGGGATCAACATAATCAGTTAAGTTTAAGATTATAATGTGAAAAAACACAAAAACTCATTATAATACAGGGAAAAGAGGGAGGGAGAGGAGCACTGTATGAAATTTACTCTTGTTGGTTTGGAACCAAAGAAGGAATAACATACTCAGATAAGTAGAAAAATCCATTGTGCCCTATAAGCTGAAGGAGGGGTAAGGGGAGAATAAGAAGGGAGGGAAATAGTAGTGAGAGGAAAGGGTAGGGAAAGAGGCAGGGGCACAGGGAAGAAATATTGAGGGAGGCAGTGGTCAAAAGGAAAACTCTTAAGGAGGGGAAGGGAGAAGGAAGAAACAAAAACATAAAGAGGGGAGGGAATAGGATGGAGGGAAAAACACAGATAGTAATCATAACTGTGAATGTGAATGGGATGAACTCTCTCATAAAATGGAGTCAGATAACAGAATGGATTAAAAACCATAATCCTACAATATGCTGTCTATAAGAAACACATTTGAAGCAAGGGGATATGCACAGGGTAAATGTAAAAGGCTGGAGGAGAATACATTATGCTTCAGCTAAAGTAAAAAAAGCAGGGGTAGCAATTTTTATCTCAGATAAAGCAAAAGCAAAAATAGATCTAATCTTTTTCTTGTTTCCTCTTTCCCATTGTTCATTCCATCCAATATAATCCTTTATAACCTGACTAATGTCTAGTGTGAAAGTATTTGCAGATCCTATACTTGATTGCATGCCTCCATGGCGAGGTGGGGGAGGAGAGGAAGAGAAGAAGGGGGAGAAAATTTGAAATTCAAAGGATTGTGGAACTGAATCTTGCAACCTATAAGTAAACAAACAAATTAATAAAGAAAAAAATGGGGGGTAGAGAAATAAAGCTATCTCAGAAAAAATATAAAAGTTCTATGGAACTTTGAGCTGGTCATTCAGAGTAGGTCAAAGCTAAGTAGTCTGAAGGATGATAATCTCACACTATTCTAAAAGAAAATTGTGTTTTTTTATATTTACTATTTCCTATATGCCATGTATATTGGGGTTGATAATGAAGTAAAGGACATAATCTCTGTCCTCAAGGTGCTTACTTTCTGGTTGGGAAAACAAGTCAATAAATCTGGAAAGTTAAAAGTACAAAGCAGAAAATCAAGTCAGTGGTAAAAATAATATGTACTATATGAATTCAGAGGAGCAAGGAGAATGATCCAAAAAAACTTGTACTGGGGAACTGGGTCTTGATTCAAGTCTGACGGATGAAAGGGTAGAATTTGGATAGGCAGAGAGAAAGAGGACCAGTATTCCAGGTGGAGAAAACAGCTGTTAAGGGTTTTTAAGGAATCTAGACAATTTGCTGGAAAAGCCTGTGAAGTTCTTTAAGAATAAGTTGTATGCTCACTGAACCTGTACCCATTAAACACAATGCTGCCTAGAGGCAGATGAAAAGAGGTAATACAAGTCACAAAACATCATTTAGTGCTTTTAAATTTGCAGCTTCAGTTCTCAAGGGGGTTCCCTGCCCTCTGAAGGAACTGTTCCTCATGTTCAAGTATGCCACTTGATGGTGGCACTGAATGAGTCATACCACCTGGCCCCAACAGTAAGGTACATGCCTACTAAAATTTAAGAATGGTGGCCCTCATTTATCAAAAATAAATCTCTTCATTAGAATAGTTCTATTCGAGGAAATTCGAACATACCATATTTTAAGTTACTTTAGAGCAAATATTAAAACAACCAGATTCTAAAATCCAGATTAACTTTCCTCCTAACAAGTGAGCAAGTCACTTAAATTCTCAGTGCTCTAGGCAACTCTAAGACTATAAATTACAGAAAAGGTACCAACCTGCATTGGTAGAGTTTTCTCAATCTATAAAATCTCAGGTCCGGTTCCTACCCCTCACACCTATTCCTTTCTCTTTCTTTCTGGTCAACAACTTTACTCTTTCCATTTACCTGCTTGACTCTGGATCTCAAAGGCTTCTGTCAAGTCAGCTTCATCTGCAATTTCCAATTTGCTCAGCATCAAAGCCCCTCTACTCTTTCTCTCAGCTGCAAAAGTCTTTGCCAGCCTTACCCTTCTTCATCTACCAAAGAAATTTCGAGTAACAGAGAAAAGAGTATTTCTTCTCTCATTTCCCATTCTTAGAGCTTTCCATTTCCCTTCCCCCACTAGGAAACTAGAAAAAAGAATCCCAACACTCAACAAAACTATCATGACTAGGTTTCTTCCAACCAGAGATGGAATTATTGATTTCTCTCTATTTGTTTTCTTTTGTTTAGACACGGAGTTTACTGATTTAATTACAATACACAGTTGCTTATAACTTCAAACTGATTTTTCATAACACCACCTAACCCATTCCTCTAAGCAACTTCTTTACAATATACATCAGCATTTTAAAAGACCTACATAACTGTTATAGACACTGTGAATGAGATTTGAACAGAAAAGTAAACTCATTTAATTATAATTACATATAATATTAATAATAGATTATATATTATCATGTATAACATAATATGATTTATTTTAATGTCTCATCATGAGGATAAGCACAGCTGGTGTATTGTGTAGTTTGAACAATAGTTCCCATATATAATATTATATTAATAATGTAAAATAATGTTATATTATATTATCATGTCATGTCATATTATATTACATATGATATAATAATAATTATAAGTGTATAACATTTCTTTCTTTCCTTCCAGTTCTCCTACTCTTGGATGGGAAATTCTGGAGGTGGGTACAAGTGATCCCTAACTAGATTTCAGGAAGAGAAGTTTGTCCATAAGGGGCCCATAAGCCAGATGTAGAAGAAATTGTAGTAGAGGAAGACAAGAAGTGATGGGAAATAGGTTTCAATCAAACAAGAAGCAATAATTAAGTGCCTACTCTATGCCAGGAACTGCTCTGAGTTCCATAATACAAAGACAAAAATGAAACAGTCTCTGCCTTCAAGGAGTTTATATTCTGCATATCTGGGTTCCTTTGCTTCATGTTGTCATTATTGTTGAGTCATCAATTCCATCGTGTCTGACTTTTCATGACCCCATTTGGAGTTGTCTTAGTAGAGATTCTAGAGTGGTTGACCATTTCTTTCTCCAGTTCATTTTACAGGCAAAGAGGATTAAATGACTTGCCCGGGGTCACATAAGAATCTGAGGCTAGATTTGAACTCATGAAGAAGAGTCTTCCTGACTTCAGGCCAGGCACTCTATCCACCACACCGCATAGCTTGTTTAATATAGGAGACTAAAAATGTTCATTTGAAAAAAAAACCAACACATTATCACAGACTCTATACAATTGTATTCAGATTTTCAATCAAGAACACAGTATGTGTATTTATCCTTCCCTATTTATTGAAGCATCCATAGTTAGGTTTGTGCATTTCCATAGAATGAGAATTGCATCTTTCTGGTGAAATAGTAATTCATGTTCATGTGTCAATTTAATCAAGCATTTCATTAAATGAACCTGGCTTATTACAAGGTATGTTTATTTTAATGTCTCATCATGAGGATAAACACAGCTGTTGTATGTGTATAGTTGGAACTATAGGTCTCAGAATATTGTTTAGAATGGTTATGAAAAGCTCTGTTTAAATCACCCAGTGCCTTCTTTTCAAGTATTTTAACCATTTCAGGGAGCTTATTTGTCTTCACTGAGAACTGATGAACTGTCAAAAAAATCTCAGAGAAATCATCAGAGGAGCCTTGTGATGATAATTTTTAAAGTACAGTATCTTTTGACTCCTTCCCATTCAATTACTGGATAGCTCCCAATGCCTCACTTCCTGACCAGGATAGAACCACAATTGGAACCCAATTTTCTCATCTGTTCAAAAGATGGTGGGACTAGATATTGGGCTCTTAATTATTTTTAATATAATTCTGATGATTGCATTTCAATATAATTGATTTTCTTTACAGTCCTATGTATTTTATTCTATGCATCTAAAATCATTATTCTGAGAAGGGGTTCATAAGCTTCACCATACTCTCAAAGGGGTATATGACAAAAAAGGTTAAGAACCCCTGCACTAGATGATCTTTGAAAGGTCTTTCACATCTTTAAATCTGTAGGGTTGTAGAATTAATATGGTTTAGCAGTAAAAATTTCTGGTTTAAAAAAATTGTTTTAGAAATGGAATGATATGAATGAAGTATGAGGAAATGTAGAAGTGTTTGGTCTATCATCTAAAGAGTCATCATATCATGAACACATTAGATTATCACAGGGGAGGTCAAGAGATTTTCTGAGGAACTCCACCATGGCAATATATTTGTCTTCACTATCAACATTCAGTTTCACACTTCTACAACTCCCACCCTTGGGATGGAGACCTCCTGGTTAGTACCAAAGTCAATAGTCTCTTTCAATTACTTTCCCTTTATTCTTGCACAGCTGCCTATCCCTCATTCTCTGGCTAAGAAATAAGCACTACTTGGTGTTGGAGTACACAAGAGACAGAAATAAGTAAGGCTGGTGGAACACAAACCACTGTGCTTGATTAATTTCACTTATATCCTTGTTGTTGAATAATATATGAATACCATGTGTAGCTATTTGTATCAGTTTATAGTTGGTCTCCTCTGAATAGTCTCAATTTACTTTTAAATAACAACATACTAATTCATGCAATCCATGTATTGCTATACTGAACATTTTTAGCTTTAACTTGTAAAATCCTTTTGAGATTACAATTGCTTAACTTCTGGAATTTGTTTAAAGCCAGAAGGATTAAGATATTTATAGCTAGCTCTTTAAACAGCATCCAGATCTACCAAATCACAACTCATTGCCAATTTTGAAATGGATAAACTAAAAGTAATGCTTTCCTGTATAGCTGCCTTTTACCTCTATGGCCCTAAGGATATGCAGAAATTAAGGTGCATAGACTCAAAAGTTCATAAAATTTTGTATAATCTGTCCTCTCAATCATTGGAATTTTTTTACAAAAAGAAAATAAAGGTATTTAGAGACTATGAGATACTTTGGATACGTTGGTAACATCAAGTGACTTGTGATCTAAATTGTCATAAAACCGTAAGAGTAATGAAATACTCTCCTACTGATCACAAAATACCCAGGGCATCCATTGCCTGCTGTTTATTCTATAGAATATATTGCATTATGTTTCACAAGGTTTAATTGCTGTAGCATGAAGATTTGTTTTTAAAAGGGCACAGCAGTAGGCTGTTTAAGTAGAATAAATGACTTGCAGGAAGCAGTAGTAAGGCTCTAAAGTGGGGAAATGTGATATCAAAGAGTCAATTGTAGACAAGTGGTTAGCCCATTTCTCTTGTCATTTGCCAAAACAAAACTTGTGATAGCTCAACTTAGTCTTTTGACAAAAGTGATCTGCATGGACACTAAAAATAAATCCCTAGCCAAGAAATAATTCAGTAGGTCTCTAAAGTATTCTGTAGATTGGGAGAAAGCATTCAGGGGATTAAAAGATCACTGTTCTCGTTGCCACTTTGTAAGCCTTTTCTCTAAATCATCAAAAGTGGGTGGGTCCTTACCATTCAGAATAGATTCACATTCATAAGATGTGATTCCAAAAACAGGTAAGAAAGCTTGTTCTTCCTTAATTCTTTCTTTACTGCTTTGTTTTTGGAATGTTATGGTTTTTGTGGGATGTGGGATTTCATTATCATGGGGAACATATTATGAGAATTCCCTCTACCAATGTTGATAAGCACTTGCTTAGCATTTTATAGTCTTAGACAGTTTTTTGGAACCATGAAAAGTTAAATTGACTTGCCCAGTGTCATATGGTCGGTATATATCAGAGAAAGGACTTGAGACCACATCTTCTGATGCTAAGCTCAGATGTCTAACCCACTATACAAGATCACTTCTCTGTTTCTCTTAACATTTTTTTGAAAAAGGAGTTAAACTTGGGCAATATTAAGAAATGCATAGAGTCCAAAACAAGGAGGTGATAGTTTTACTTTATTTTACCCACATCAGACATACAAGAAGGATATTCAGTTCTAAGAAATGAGTGCTAAAAGAAATATTTATTCACTATAGAATGAACATGAAGTAGTGCTGGGTAGCAGACAGAATATCAAAACTAGGTCTGGTGAAGAATGTTAAAAAGAACCATTAATATTTGGCCTGAAGAAGAGAAGACACAGGAGGAAGAGTATAATAGCTGTCCTCAGAAATTTGGAGGGCTATCATGTTTGAGAGAGTAGATGTGGTTGGAATAACTCCAGAGGAAAAAAACTAAAACTAATGGGTGGGAATCAGTTTTCAGATAAACAAAAAAAAGAAATTTGCAACAGAGATGTCCAACAATGGAATGGATTGCTTTTTAAGTCATTAGAAATGCCTCAAATAGAGCCTTAATAGCTATCCATCAGCGATATTGTGGAGATAATTCCCATGTGGAGTATATAGTTAGGACATCACTAAACCATAGAATTTTGAAAGTTTAGAATGACCTTAACACAGGGGTGGAGAACCTGTGACATTGAGGCCACATGTGGCCTTTTAGCTCTTTGGGTGCAGCCTTTTGACGGAGTCCAAGTTTTATGAACAAAGCCTTTTATTAAGGGAATTTGTTTTGTAAAGTTTGGATTCAGTCAAAGGGCCACACTTGAGGACCTAGATGGCCACATGTGGGCTTGAGGCCACATGTTCCCCTTCCCCTGCCTTAACAGATATCCAATCAAATCCCTATTTGAAAGCAAAGTTCCACTCTAACATACCTAGTGATCATTCAGATAGTCCTTGAAGACCTCCTGGAATAAGAACCCAGTACCTCCACAGACAGCCCATTCTAGTCTTAGACAGCTGTAATTGTTTAAAAGTTTTTTCCCCCAACACCAAAACTAAAATGTCTTCTTTTCAGCTTTTACTCATTGCTGCTTTTCTTTATGGGACCAAATATAATATATTCATCCCTTCTTTCCCATGCCAGCCTTTCTAATACTTGAGTTTTTTCTCTGAGTTTTTTTCTTTTCCAGGGTACATAGCTCATATTCCTTTAACTGATCCTCATATGCTTTGGACTTGAGGTCCTTCAACATGCTCCCTGCCCTCCTCTTGCCACTCTCCAGTTTAGGAAAGTCCTTCTTAAACAGTGATGTCCAGAATTGAACACATCATTTCAGAGGAGGTCGGAGTAAAGGTCCTCATAAATCTCTCCTTATTCTGAAGAACTGAGTCTCACTACGGTCTTATGTTAAGGACTCTGGGGAATCCACAATTTCATGAAATTTTTTTTTACTTCATCCTTTGTAGAGACAATGGAAAAAAAAAACATTCTCATTTCCACAAGAGACACTGGGGAAATCACTGTTATTTCTTTGAGAAAGCAGAGAGAAAAATTACTTCTCTCAAGGATAAATTGAGGTCTTTGGAAAGTAAGGTTCTAGATAGCAACTCTAGAGAGAAGGCTGCAAAATCAAACTCTCTTCATTGTATAATCAACATTTCCCAAAGAGTGTTTCAGAATATAAATCTGTGTCTTAAAGACTGGGTGGGTATGTCACCACAGAGATCTAAGATTATGGTTCTAGACCTGGAAGAGAACCCAGGGGGCCATCTAATTCAAATATGTCATTTTTCAGATAAAGTAACTAAAATCCAAAGATGTTAAGTGACTTGCCCAAGGTCACTTAGGCAGTATCCGAGGTGGCATTTGGGGCCTTGTCTTCTCACTCTACAGCCAGTGTTCTTTTCAATGTTCATGCAAGTACTTTGGCTCTGCAGATTTCTGCCAAGACCCTTTGTGTTCCTTTTCTCCTTTTTCTCTTGGTTTAGCAGTATAAAAAGTGGTCTTCACCCATGGAAATCAGAGATGAAAGGAAATTAAGAGACTCCCTACAGTAGTCATAGACTTTGTTTTTATGGATGAGGAAACAGGTTCAGAAAAGTCATGATATGCCCAAGATCACACAGATATTAAATAGCAGATCCCATATTTGAATCCATGTTATCTGGCTCCCTTCACCTTCCTAAATCAACCTTTTCAGTGCCAGTCATAAGGGCTATTCTTGTACCTAATCTCAGTCCTTTCTCCAGTCAGCCAGTCTCCATTGAAGCCAAATGGCTAATGCTGCCATTCTCTGTCATTTCCCTCTTTTTCCTTTAGGTGAGCAGAGGATAGAGTGCTAAAAATGAAGTCACTAAGACCTGAATTTGAATACTACCTCAGACACTCATTAGCTGTGTAATATTAGGCAAGTCAATGAACCTCTGACAGTTTCAGTTTTCTCACTTGTAAAAGAGGGATAATAATAACTCAGAAGATGGTTGAAAATCACTAAATAAAGCACTTGTAAACCTTAAAGCACTATATAAAGGTTATCATCATCATCATCATAGTATCTTTAAAGGTCTACCTCTGAGCCTTTGAACCAGACCCCTCAACAACACACAATTTTAATAATTGGTTGTTGTGAGGTTCAAATGAGATCATATCTGCAAAGTGCTTTGCAAGCCTTAAAACATATAAACACTGTTATTATTATTTTGTTACTATTTTCCCCTTAGAAAGTAAGTTTCTTGAGGGCAAATACTTTGGTTTCCTTATCTTTTTTATCCATCAAAGTACTTAATACAAACTGACCTAATCTTGGTGTCATTATGTGAGAGGCCTCTCAGCCCTTTTCTTTTTCTCTTTCTTCTAGCTCTAAGGAAAGAGAAAAGCTCCATAATATTATCAATTGACTTTCAAGTCTTTTGCAAGCCCAGAAACTACAGAAACCTTCCTTTGTCACAGCAAATGTCTCTACAACTACTGGGAAGATGGCAGTATTGATTCAGGACAGTGATTTATGTCTGCTTAGCCAATTCAGTTTAGGGTCAATTGGCAGAAATAGTGGGCCTTCTTTCAGACTTATAAACTACACAAGCATTTACAAGACTAAAGGAATGTGTATAATTCAATCTTGGGCCTTGCTTAAACAAATTGAACCATGACTTGTAAATACATAAATCTTCTGACCTCCTTTTGTAAATAGCACCCTTCGACAGAAATTACCCATTAGTACATTATAAATATGGAATCCAAAAGGCTGTTTGCAGAAGCACAATGGAAAAACCCTCTTTTATTGGTCTCATTATTGTATGAGCAAACTCAGATACTCAAAACTCTTGTGGTTTATACCTTACCTACAGATCTCTACTACAGATCTCAAAATAAATTTAGCCTTCCTTCAGCTCTGGGTTACCCTTGCTCTTGGACATCAATATAAGGCCAAGTTTTTTATTTGTTTTGGAGTTGGGTTCTTTTTTGTGAGGGAATGGTCGGAAGGGCTGAGAGAAACATAGTGTTTCCTATTTGACCTTTTCTTTTATTGCTAGCTTTGGTAAGAAATAAGAGGGTCCAAAGCCATAATGATGGAGCACTTGGGAAAATCTATTCCAAGAGTGTAGCATCTGGTTCTTTGCCAGTCTCCCAGGCCTTTTGCTTTTTTATTGTCAGCCTTGTTACATAGGCTGTATTGCTTACTCTGGGGCTGTGTGAACTGGCCTGAGCTTCTGGTCTTTCAGATTTACAGTTTCCTCTGGCACCTTCTTTAAAGCCATAATTGAAGAAAGGGAAGGGAGGGGATCTGAGTAGAGTCTCAGAAATAGGTAGAACTGCCGAATTCTTTTACTCCTTCAACTAATACCATTAGGATCTTTGAACAGGTAGGTGGCTTTTTAACCCATAAATTTGTTTTTCTTTTCAATATAGACTATCATTTATGCACCTAATTGTAATGTAGACTATCAACTATGCACCTAGAACAAGGCTCTTTGCAGCACAAAAGAAATCCTTGTCATAAGGGCTTATCATCTAGTTGGGCAACAAGAACTGCTTACGTGAAATGATTACTATTAAGCATGGAGGTATTCCGTATAACAAAGTAGGATAACTCTTTGTCTTTAATGCTGACCTATGATTTCATTGGGATTGTTCTTCCTACCACTGTGAATCTGGGCCTTTTATGGAATTTGTAGGGCAGGCTTAACCTGGGGCTCATGAACTTGTTTTTTAAAAATCTATCATTGTATTTCAATATAACTGACTTCCTTCATAATCTATGTATTTCATTTTATGAATTTAAAATAGTATTCTGGCAAAAAGTCCATAGGTTTCATCAATGGGAAAAAAAAAAGTTAGGAATCCCTACCTTAAGTAGTTGCCTGCGGCCCTAAGAACTTAAAGGACTTGCTTAAAGTCATTCAGTCACTAAGTGTCACAGCCTGGCTCTTCAACCAGGACCTTGCTGAGTCAAGATTTGCTCTCTATGCACTGCCCCCACTCTGCCTCAATGGAATGACATATGTGATCATCATAAAAGAAAAATAAACACACAGGAGTTAGTGGGAGAGGGATAATTGTGGGATGAAGTCTTCAGGGAAGGTGGTTCTTGAAACATGGATGAGATATGGAAAGGCAAAGAGGAAGGGAAAAGAAATTACAGTCAACAGAAATAGTTTTTATATCCAGTCCCATCATGTGTGACAGTGAATGCCCTGTGTCTTTTGGGCACAAGCATAAAGCTAAATGATAAGAATTTGTATGCACTGTTGCAGACATTAGGCTACTGTTTGCTCTCCCCAGTAGACATTTGAACCCTTCTATTGGATAAAACTGTCACTGGGGGCCAGATTGAATAATGACATTAACATACAGAGAGGCAGCTTGACAGAGTGAATAGAAAGCTAGTCTTGGAGATCTGGGTTCAAGTCCTGCCTCTGATACATATTGGCTATGTGACCATGAGCAAGTCATTTAACCCCTTGGTGTCTCCAGCATCTCTATGACTGTAGATTACGGAGAAGCTTCAGAGTAGAGCTGCATGAATGGATGCATTTTCCACACCATATCTTCCTCACACCAGTGAAAAAACAAGCATAGGCAAAACAAAATAAAATAAGCCTGAATTAACTTGTTTCCTTCCATCCCTAAAGCAAATTATGGATAACATTGAGAACAATGACACCAGCTTATATTTGTATAAAGCTATAAAGTTTGCAAAACATTTTAAATACATTATTTCACCTACTCTTGATTCATTTGTTCATTTGTACTCCTTCCCCCTCCCCCACCTTTTCTAGGCTCTCTGAGAGAAGAAACATCTGATGCCTAGCATAGCATGGGTGCACTGTGGGTGTGTCTAGTACAGTACAAGGCACTGTACTGTTGTACCTGTTGACAGATTTATTGATTCCATGATAAAGGATAATCATCTGTTAAAATGTATTAGGCAGCAGAGCGCAAGGAGTATGGTTATATACAGTATGAAGACATGGCCCCTGCCTTTAGAATATAGTGAACAGGCTACAGAGATACTTAATTCTGAGGGGTTTGGTTAGAAATAAGGGGGGCTGTTAATAAAAAACTTGCTAGGGATTCAGGTATTTTGATACGCTAAATTTTGGATACTTGGTAAATCAGGAAATTTGCTGGTAACTTAGCTGGAGAGTAGGTTGCCTTTTGATTCACAGCCTGCAACCTACTTTAACCTTTACCATACCAATAAGTATCACAGCAGTAAGAGATCCAATAAGCACAAAGTATTAGAACCCTAAAGAAGGGAAGTTCTAGTACTTTAAGTGGTCATTTCCATTTTAATTCTAATTTTCATTCTCCAAGAGTATGCTTTGCCTCCAGGCTGAGATCTTTAGAGGCTGAGAGCCTTTGCCCTATGCTAATTGTTCTAACTTCTCCTGAATAAATTATCAGCCTTGACACAGTTCTATCCACCCCTATTGTGTGTTACTCAGCTTCTGAAGATTCTGTATTTGCTAAATTAAGTTTTAGCTTATGCTGATGATCTATTCCACAAAATTGACTTTGAGAGGAAGGAAATGGCATACCTCTTGTACTCAGTCTGGCTGTGTACACATGGAAAGTTATGCTGACCTTCCCACTCAATTAAACTTCATTTTACCGCATATTAATGCTTCTGTTATAAGGGGATAGCATTACCAGATGAGATGAGCTATGCAGTAATGACAGTCTAACACAGATACTTGTAGAATGATAATAATACCTACCTAAGGAAGGAATACACCCATAATAAATTGCTGCCAGAAATACACACTTCACTGGTAAAACCTTAATTGGAAAACCATGCTCACCTCTCATCATTAAAATGTTTTACAGGGAAGTTTCAAAGGAAAATAGTACAGTGGTGAAATTGATGGTGGCAGATTCATGAAAATAAAACAGGGCTTTTCATGCAGCTGCCAGTACCTAGTTCACACATTTCCAGGAGAAGGATGCTTTCATCACACTGAAATTTCAGCACACTCCTATTCCCTTAGTCTGTTTTTCTTCCCTGCATAGGCAGCTGCCAAAAGAGACAGAAGATGTGTTAATTGAAAGTACCATAGTAAAGTTCATAAGGGAGCAGACTTTGATAAATATAAAATAAGTTTACAGCTTTTTGTCTTGTTGTGGGGGAGTGCATTGCAGGAAAGGGGAGGTTTTTTTTTTTAATTTCATCTTTGTTTTGGACAGCCTCTGACCCCTAGAGACAGTTTATCTATTTAAAAATGCATCTGATAATAGCCCTTGATTACCTTCCATTGCTTTTCTCAGCACTTTCAAACACGGTTTGAAGTGCCTTTAAAAAAGTGAACTACTTATAGGTTGGTATCCTATTTATTAAGTTATAGTGAGTGTATATACACACATGTGTATCATATATGTGTACACATATTAACATATGTGACCATACTTCACATACCATCTAGACATCTTACTATCTACCTTGCTACACTTCTCTCTAGCTAAAAAGCACCAAGGAACCACACCTCCAAAGGAAAAAAAAAGTGCCACAGTCCCTAGGGGAGTTAATCCACTAAATGTGGCAAAACCCATCAAACCTCCTTGATTACTGAGTGAGAAAGCCCACACTTGACTAACCCAATGTGTCCAAGTAACCACCACTTCAGGCCATGCTTCACATCCCATCCTGGCCATCTTGCCATCTGCCCAATGCTTATTGTCCTTCCAGGTTTTTAAATTCTATATTCAATAATTAAATCAATATTAACATATTTTCCTGGAAAATACATGTCAATTGACCACCCCATGGATCAATTCACTATCTCCAGTCACTCCCTTTCCTGGTCACGAGGAAGCTATTTTATCTGGTCCTTTTTAAAATGCAAGCTCCTTGAAAGCAAAAACTGTCTCACTTTTATATTTCCATCTTCATCACTTAATAATAATAATGATAGGGGGCGGCCAGGTAGCACAGCAAGTAAGAGCACCGGCTCCAGTGTTGAGAAGACCTGGAGTTCGAATCCCGAGCTCAGACACTTAGCACCCACCCAGAAACACCTGGCTGTGTAACCTTGAGCAAGTTACTTAACCCCAATTGCTTAGGGGCGGCCAGGTGGCTCAGCGAGTAAGAGCACTGGCTCCAGTGTCGGGATGACCTGGATCAAATCTGGGCTCAGATACTCAGCACCACACCCAGAAATAACTGGCCATGTAACCTTGAGCAAGTTACTTAACCCCGATTGCTTTAAAAAATAAAAATAAAATAATGATAATGATAACAGCATTTATATAGTGCTTTAAAGTTGGCAGACCACTTTACAAATATTATCTCAGTTCATCATCACAACAACTCTGGAAGGCAATTGTTATTATCCCTATTTTACAGATGAGGAAATCAGCTAAAGTTTAAGTGAATTGTCCAGGGTCACACAGCTAGGAAGTATAAGTTCCTGGCTCATAGTAAGTATTTTATAAATGCTTTTTTTTTCATTCAATCATCTGAGTCTTAAGGGGAGAGCATATACTCAGAGGAAGCCGTGGGATGAACCCTGGATTTGGAATCTGAAGAGCTAGAATTGAATCCTGGACCTGTCATTTTCTACCTGCATAACTTTGAGTTAATTATCCTTTCTAGGCTTCTGTTTCTTCATCTGTAAAATTATGCGGTTGCATATGACCCATTAGGTCCCTCCTATCTTTACATCTATACTGTTTAATCAATCCACAAGTATTTAGTAAGCACCTGCAATGTTCTAGGCAATGTGGTAGGCACTAGAGATAAAAGACAAAAGTGAAATGGTCCCTGCCCTTGAAGAGCTTACAATCTATTCAAAGAGGCAGTATATACATATATGATTATATACAAAACAAATACAAGGTAAACTTGCAGATGGGAAGATACTAGAAACTGGGAGACCAGGAAAGGCCACATTCAAAAAGTGACTTTGTGCTATACATCAAAGAATGCCTTGGATTCCTAGAGATGGAAGTAGAGAAGGTGTATATTCCAGGCATGACAGATAGTCAAGGAGATAGGAGATAGCAAATCATAGGAGAGGAACAGTAAGAAAGTCAGCAATAGTAAGCCACTGGAATTGATTGACTGAGGGAAGTGATATGGTAAACCCTCTGTTTTAGAAAAAATTGCTTTGGCAGCCATGTGGAGGATGGAATAGAGAGGTGTGAAACTCAGAGCAGGAAGACTAATTAGAATGTCACCGAATTTGTTCCACATAGATGATGACTGTATGAGTAGAAAGAAGGAAATTGATGCAAGAGATATTGTGGAGGCATGAATGACAAGATTCTGTACCTGACTGGACATGTGGGGTGAGTGAAAGTGAAGAGTTAAGAATGATACTGAGGATGTACTCCCCAACCCCGACCAACCAGTAGGATGGCAATGCTCTGAATGGAAAGTTTGAAAGATGGGTGGGCTTAGAGGAAAAGGTATTGTTTTCCCCTTGGGACATCTTAAGTTTGAGATGCCTATGGGAAGCCAGGTCAAGATGTCCAATAGGCTGTTGGTAATCCAATGGCAAGAACTTAGGGCTGAGAAAGAAAGGCTAGATATATTGATTAATGCAAACAGATTTTTTTAAAAAACCCTCTCATTTTAAATTCTAATGCACAGTAGTATACTTATAAATGTTCATGTGCATAGAGCAGATAATTAAAGAAGCTGACGAGGTCACCAAGTGAAAGAGCATAAAGAGAACAGAGCCTTATGAAACACCCACAGTTGGGGACTGGAGCATGAACAATGAACCAGAAAAGAAGATTCAGAAGTGGTCAGAAAAGTAGGGAGAGAACTAGTCTACAATGTCCCCAGACATAGAGAGGATAAAATATCAAGGAGGAGAAGGTGACCAACAATGTTAAGTTCTACAGAGAGGTCAAGAAATATGAAACTGAGAAATGGCCATTAGATGGGCAAGTAAGAGATCTTATAGCTTTGGAGAGAGCAGTCTCAATTGAATGGTGATCCAGAAACTAAATTGTAGAGGATTTAGAAGACGGTGAAAAGAAAGAAACTACATACCAAGTGTAGACAGTTCTTTCAAGGAGCTGAACAGAATATAAATGGTAAGATATAGGATCATACCTAGATAGAATGATAGGATCGAGCGATTTTTTTTTGAAGGATGGGGGAGACTTGAGCATCTTTGCAGCCAGCAAGGGAGGAATCAGTAGAGAAGAGCCTATTGAAGATGAGAGAGAGAAGGATGGAAGGACAGAGAGAGACAGAGAGAGAGAGAGAGACAGAGAGAGACAGAGAGACAGAGAAAGAGAGAGACAGAGAAAGAGAGAGAGAAAGAGAGACAGAGAGACAGAAAGAGAGACGGGGGGGGAGACATGTTGGAGAAGGGAGTAATATGCTTGAGAAAATGGGAAATGAAAGGCTTAAGGGTCCTTCAATCTAAACTCACAGTATATGGAATCTCTGTGGTACCTAAAAATAATTACAATATCATGTAACTTTCAAAAGGCTAATTGGATGTGGTTTAAACTGGAATGTTTTATATTAATATATCTTTGTATGTTATTCCCCTTATTCTCCACCCTCAGTAGAATTTAAGTTTCTTGAGAACTTGGTTTTATTTTTTGCCTTTGTTATCTCCATCTGTTAGGAGATTAATAAATATGTTGAATTGAATAACTTCATACATACTTTCTAAAGGGACAGCTAAGTGGAACAGTAGAGAGCACACCAGGCCTGGAGTCAGGAAGACCTGAGTTTAAATCAGGACTCAGATACTTAACTAGCTGTGTGATCCTGGGCAAGTCACTTAACCCTGTTTACCTCAGTTTCCTCATTTGTAAAATGAGCTGGAGAAGGAATGGCAAACCACTCCGGTATCTTTGCCAAGAAAACTCTAATTGGGGTTGGAGATGACCGGAATAACCAACCAATAAAAATGTTTTGTATTAATTTACTAGCATACATATTTCATCTTTCCCTGTTCTTACTACTGGAATGATTTCATTTTTGTCTCTCTAGCACCCAATAGATTTTAGGTTGTGCTTATTGAATTGAATTTGGATCATTTGAATCATGCCTGCTGGTTTCTTTGCTATCTTTTGATGAATACATCAAAATGAACTTGCAAAAGGCAAATGGGAAGGGGAAGAGTGGCAGATGTTAGCAATTGCTAGAAGTCAGTTTCCAATACACTTACAGGGTACTTATACTCCTGGGAATACCATTTAATCCAATATTAACCACTAGGTGTGTATATAATGCTATGTTTACCAAAGCAGAAATGTGATTGGTACTGTGTGTGTGTGTGTGTGTGGTGTTTGCTGTTATTACTTGAGCAACTATACCAATTAAATAAAGCAGTGACACAGTAACTTCCTGTTGGTGTTCATGGATAGATAGTTGTGTCTTGAAGCATGGCCCCTATCTGAGTTCCTGAATGGCAAATGCCATTGATCTATGTTAAAAACAACTAAATTGAATGAACTTTAAAATATAGGTATTGTTCATTATTGTGATTAAATTTCTGACTTGGGCCTTTAAGTAGACTTAGTTCTATCACTGTAGCAGTTATATAGATAGAACTCTCAATCCCTGTGCTTTTGAAGGTTTCCTCCAAATCTTTAGTTTAGGACTATCAGTCTTCTGAATATTAAAATGGCCTCATTTAGATTTTATGGATTCAAGCAAGCATACCTTTGAATAAGAAAACCAATGGCTTGATTTGAATGTGTGATTGAAAATATCACACCTCCCTGTCTGAGGCTGGCACCAAATCTCCTGACACCCCAGGTTTATATGACATGTTGAGAATTATTCATGCAAATGATTTTTAAAACTCTCATTTTAAATTCAAAAAAACAGTGCTATACTTATTAATGTTTTCACTTCTAGATAAATGTATATAAGTATACATATACAGATATAACACAAATTTCTGCTAAATTTGCCGATATTTATGAAGAAATTAAAAACCAGGAGACAAATATGAAAGTTATTTTCAATGACCTTTAGAGTAACAATATAGGGGAACTTATTTTGTAGTTCATAATGCTTAACTATATGCCATGGGGTAAAACACAAAAGCAAGCTACATTTCAGATCTAATATGCATCACTTTACTAAATCTGAACTAGACACTTATTCTTGTATACTCAGTGTTGAAGGGAGTTTGCAGTGGGGAAAGTGCCAGAGAGACCCTTTGTACTATGTTCAAGAGGAAGAGAATGTGTGACTGAATTCACTGATATGTGAAATGCTCCTCACTTCATGTTTTGGTTATAGCCTCAAGGTCAAAATATGCAATGCACTGGATGCATGCAACTATGGCTAATTTAACCGACATATATGTTTTTCCATTCCACTGGTATACATGCTAATAATATACTGAATTAAAAAAAAAAAACATGTTCAAACATTCTTCTACTGAAGCTTCCTGTTACACACACACACACACACACACACACACACATATCACTTTGAAACCTTAAGACAGGGGGCGGCCATGTAGCACAGCGAGTAAGAGCACCGGCTCCAGTGTTGAGAAGACCTGGAGATCGAACCCCGGGCTCAGACACTTAGCACCCACCCAGAAACACCTGGCCGTGTAACCTTGAGCAAGTCGCTTAACCCCAATTACTTAGGGGCGGCCAGGTGGCTCAGCGAGTAAGAGCACCGGCTCCAGTGTTGGGATGACCTGGATCAAATCTGGGCTCAGATACTCAGCACCACACCCAGAAATAACTGGCCGTGTAACCTTGAGCAAGTTACTTAACCCCGATTGCTTTAAAAAAAAAAAAAAAGAAACCTTAAGACAACATATGCTATGCAAGACCAAACCTCTTATCTTTGCAGTTCAGTTTTTGTTTCCTGACGCTGATACTTAAGAATGGATTGTTTTAAAAAGACACAATTATTCACCTTACTATCTTTTTTTAATTAACATATTTTAAATTATATTTTGTGTGCATACCCTTTGACACAGCAATACCACTTCTAGGGTTGTATCCCAAAGAGATGGGAAAAGGACCCACATGCACAAAAATATTTATAGCAGCTCTTTTTGTGGTGACCAAGAACTGGAAATCAAGGGGATGCCCATCAGTTGGGGAATGGCTGAACAAGTTGTGGTATAGGAATATAAAGAAATACTACTGTGCTGTAAGAAATGGTGAACAAGTGGACTTCAGAGAAACCTGGACTTATATGAACTGATGCTGAGTGAGGAGAACAGAACCAGGAGAACTTTATACACAGTAACAGCCATAGTGTGCAAGGACTGATTTGATATACTTAGCTTTTCTGAGCAATGCAGGCACCTAAAACAATTCCAAAAGACACACGATGGAAAATGCCAGCCACATCCAGAGAAAGAACAATGGAGTCAGAATGCAGAATGAAGCAGATTTTCTTTTTTGTTTTGTTTTACTTTGTTTTTTTTCTTTCTCATGGTTTCTCCCATTCATTATAATTCTTCTATGCAACATGACTAATGTGAAAATGTGTTCAATAGGAATGTGTGTGTAGAGCCCATATCAGATTTCAAGTTGTCTTGAGGAGTGAGGGTGAGAAAATGCCGGACTTATGAAAGTGAATGTTAAAAAGTAAAAATAGATAATTTAATTTAAAAAATTTTAAATGCTTTATTAACTTCTGATTTACATCATTCGTTTCTGCCAGATTTTGAGTTACAAAATTTCCCCCCGTTTTTCCCCTACCCACTGCCCCAAATAGCAGTCCCACAGGATAACCCCTCCTCCAATCTGCTCTCTCCCATATTTTCTCCCATACCCCTTTCTACTTTTCCAGTAGATCTCTATGTCTCAGTGCCTGTATATCTTATTTCCCAATTACATGTAAGATGGTATTAATAATAGTATATATATATATATGTGTGTGTGTGTGTGTATGTGTGTGTAAACATATATAAATATATATACACATACACACACATATATACATATATATATATATACATATATTTGATTTTAAAACTTTCAATTCCAGATTCATTCTCTTCCTTCCTTGTCACCCACCCTTACTGGGAAGATACGCAGTTCAGTATAGGTTGTACATGTGTGACTAATGCAAAACAATAACATAGTAGATATATTGTAAAAGACTGACTATATTTCCCCCCCTCCTATCCCACCTCCCACTTGTTCTATGCTGTACTTTAATCCCATCTATTTTCAAAAGTGAGTGCTTCCAACTTCCCTCCCCCCCAGCCTACCCTCCCTTCTATCATCCCCCCTCTTATCCCCTTCTCCCCCCCATTCTCCTGGAGGGTGAGATACCCTATTTAGTGTGTATTTCACTCCCTCCTCAAGCCAAATTCAATGGGAATAAGGTTGACCCATTCCCTTTTGCCTTCCTATTCTTCCCCTCCACTGTAACCATTTTCCCTTGCCTCTTCTGTATGAGATAGTTTGCCCCAATCTGTCACTCCCCATCTCCTCTCATTATATTCCTCTCACCTCTTTATTTCACCTTTTAAGTATCATTCCTTCCTGTTAAATTGGTCCTGTGCCTTCTATCTATGTATACCTGTAAACATATTTATACAAATTCACATATGTTTTCATATGCCCATATACCCTCATATATAGACAAATATATATATTTCTAATCCCTTCAACTACTGAGAAAAGTTTCATAAGTTACAATTATTGTTTTTCTATGTAGGAATGTTAATAGTTCAACTTTGATAAGTTCCTTATGATTCCTTATCCCTGTTTACCTTCTCATGCTTCTCTTGCTTCTTGTATCTGAATGTCAAATTTTCTATTCAACTCTGGTTTTTTCAGCAAGAATGCTTGAAAGTCCTCTATTCCACTGAATGACCATATTTTCCCCTGAAACATGATACTCAGTTTTGCTGGGTAGGTGACTCTTGGTTTTAATCCCAGCTCCTTTGCCCTCCGGAATATCATGTTCCAAGCCCTTCGATCCCTCAGGGTAAAAGCTGCCAGATCCTGGGTTATCCTGATTGTATTTCCGCAATATTCAAATTGTTTCTTCCTGGCTGCTTGTAATATTCTCTCCTTAATCTGGGAATTCTGGAACCTGGCTATAATATTCCTAGGAGTTTTCTTTTTGGGATCTTTTTCAGGAGGTGATCAGTGGATTCTTTCAACCTCTATTTTGCCCTCTGGTACTAAAACATCAGGGCAGTTTTCTTTGAGAACTTCCTAGAGGATGATTTCTAGGTTCTTACTTTGGTCATGGCTTTCAGGTAGTCCGATAATTTTTAAATTATCTCTCCTGGATCTATTTTCCAGGTCAGTGGTTTTTCCCATGAGATATTTCACATTGCCTTCTATTCTTTCATTTGTTTGGATCTGTTTAACAGCATCTTGATTTCTCATAAAGTCATTGGCTTCCACTTGCTCCAATCTAATTCTGAAGCAATGATTCTCCTCATTGAGCCTTTGAGATTCTTTTTCCATCTGTCAAATTCAGCTTTTTAAGGCATTCTTCTCCTCATTGCCTTTTTGAGCCTCCTTTGCCATTTGAGTCAGTCTGTTTTTTAAGGTATTATTTTCCTCAGTCAGGCTGTTGACTCTCATTTCATAATTTTCTTGCATTGTTCTCATTTCTCTTCCCAATTTTTCCTCCACTTCTCTTATTTGGTTTTCAAAATCTTTCTTTTTTTTTTTCAGAATACCAGCATAGGTGCTTTCCATTTTATTCAGTGACAAACCAAGAACAGAGAAGATCAAAACATGACATCATTCAAAATACAGCATTTACTAAGTGTGATTAAATAATCTCCAAGTACTACCCCACCCCAGGACCTTCCAATCATTCAATCAATTACAAAGTCCCTGTTCTAAATACTACTCCACCCCTAGGCTATACCTTCATTTAGTCCACCACAAAACCCCTCTTCTCAAATGGAGATTAGTTTCCAAACATAAGTAAACTACATTCATTTGTTCAACCACAGAACACAAAAAGGTCAAAAGTTCCCCACCCCTGGATCACAATTGAATCTACCCCAGAGTTACATCAATTTTAAGCACAACACTTAATACCCAAATGGAGGTCTTTGCTTCATCTTGACATGAGGCAAGTTCTCAGCAATCTTAGTTCCTGGGGAGACAAGGCTTAGCAAGGCCACAAGATACATTGCCAGTCCCTTCATTAATTCATCCTCTGTCTGTAGAACAGTCCTAGAACCCCTGAAAATGTTAGCAAAACCCTCTCCCAGGATTTCTGTAAACATACAACAAGAAAATCCTTCTTCAGGGCTTCTGAACCAACAGAAAGGTTCCCAGACCCCTGCAACAACAGCACTGTCCTTCACCAGTGGACAGTATTCACTCTGTCTGCAGGACAGTCTCAGGATCTCTTAGCCAACAGCCAGGTTCCAGGACTTCTTCAACAAAAGGACTGTCTTTCACCAGTGGGCAAATATGGCAAAACAACATCAAAACAGACAGACAAAGTACCAGCAAAACAGCCATGTCTCCTCAGTCCTTGGCAGCTCAGGGGGCAGGTCTCAAAAGTCCAGGGCGATTCAAAGTGTCCCCCAGCAATCCTTCTCAGTCTCTCTCTGACTCCACGAGGTGCTGTTTCCAAAAAGAAAAGTTCTTCTGCCCAAAATCTTTCTTAAGGTCCTCTATGGCCTGTGCCCAGCTTGTATTTTCCTTTGAAGCTTTTGGTGCAGGAATTCTGACTTCACTGTTTTCCTCCTGTTCCATGCTTTGCTCCTTTTTTCCCCAAAATAGGAGTGTATTGTTGGAATCTTCTGTCTGCTTTGTTTCCTTTGCCTGCTCATTTTGCCACTCAATTACTTGACTTTTGGGCCTTTTGCCACAGTAAGATTCTGCCACCAGACAGGGGAGCTTTCATCCCAAACGCTGGGGTTTTTTCAGCTGCCGGAGGTATTAGATGGGTGCCCTCTCTGATGTCTCCACACACTCTGGCAAGCTGGACACACACCCCAGGACCTCCACCCTAGTCTGCAATCCAGATCCAAGCAGGTTAAAGCAAGAGTGATTACCCCTCAGACTGGTGCTTGGTCCCCCTACACTCTGCAGACCAAGAGCTGAAGCTACCATGTGGCACTGGCTGGCTGTGCCGGCGTCTCAAGTGGCTTTTTGCCCTGGGGGTAAAAGCCACGCACTCCCACTTACTGGTCCCAAAGTCCAGAATGTACTGCCCTCTCACTTTGTCCTTTGTGTCTATGTATTGATAAATCTGGAAACAGCCACCACTGCTGCTGATCTAGATTCCCTCTGGCTGGCTGGTCAGGCTGGCCCTGGGGCTAAAGCCTCAGCCTGGGGCTGGGCTCACCTCCCAGAGCCCTATGCTGGATTCCTGCCAGCCTGCTGGGCTGTCCTCAGTGGGAGGTTAGCTTCTCTATGTCATTTTGTGGGTTCTGCAACTCCAAAGTTTGTTTAGAGTCCCCTTTTTACATGGATTGGGGAGGGTGGAAGCCGGAGCTGCGGGAAGGTCGTGCTTCTACTCTGCCATCTTGGCTCCGTCTAAAAAATTTTTTTAAATCCAAAAAAATTATTTGATTATGGGTCCATCATCCATTAATTGATGTACCTTTTTTGGAAGTTGTTCATATGTCTGGCTTTTATGATTGCAGGGATGCATAAATATTTAAAGCTAGAAAGGGACCTTAGAAACAGCTTATTCCAATCCCTTTATTTTAGAACCAAGGAAGCCAAGATACAAGTAAACACACAAAATCATAAAGGAAATTACTGAGAGAACCATGACTTGAACTCCAGCCTCCTGACTAATTCCAGTCCATCACATTAATTGCTTAGATTAATGAATCCTGTGAGTTTATTACTTGTATAAAGTAGCACAAGCCAATGTCATCTTAAACTTACTTGTTCCAAGTTTTGAGGGATATCTTCTCCTCTTATTCTTGGAGGATTTGGTCTAAAAGACTGTTTTTACCCAATCTGTACTGTTTGTGATCTTACCAGGGGTGGGGAACCTGCAGCCTCAAGGCCATTTGTGACCCTCTAGGTTCTCAAGTGCAGTTCTTTGACTGAATCTAAACTTCATTTATTCTGTGGAGTTTGGATTCTGTCAAAGAGCTGCACGTGAAGACATAGAGGGTCACATGTGGCCTTGAAGCCACAGGTTCCCCATCCATCTTAGATACTTCTCTTGTATGCCCTAAAACTCTTTGTCTTAGATTAGGCATAAAAAAAGACAAAAGATTCCATTTTTTAAATTCTATTTCTCATCTGGCAGTGCCTCTATATTCTTAATTATTTTAACTTCCCTTCTCCATACTTTCTCCAAATTTGCTTTACTTTTTCTTGAACTACAGACACCAAAACTGAACCAATTGTGCCAGCTAAGAATGCAGCATGATTTTTCATAAAAGTATGACAATGTTCTGCTTTATTTCCCCAGTGTTCTTCATGACAATACCCAGAATTTTATTACTTTCATTTTTTTTTATTAAAGCATCCCCTGTGCTGTTACCTGATAAAAACCTCAGCATCATGATCCTATCTTATAATATTTCAGAACCATTTTCCTCTGAATTAATAAGCAAGGAAAGACTGATAAGTGAAGCTACATGGAAGTGGAACTTTCTGACATGGAGGAGCCCTGATAGATTCCAGAAGAGGAAGGTTCTAGGAAGGGCAAGGGAAGAGAGAGATAACAGAAAAAACCTTCAAGAGAAAGAATACTGGGGTATTTTTCTTCCCTACATCTTCCCATCTTCTTTTGGAGCTGTCCCATTGTTCATGCCCTCTACTGTTCTCATAATCAACTTTCCATAGCTATTGGCTATAAACCTAGGCTCCCCACACACAACTACAAACACTCCTGGGTTTCCTCAAGAAGTACTTTTTGGCCACTACAATATAAGGAGAAGAAAAATGAAGAAGAGGATAAGAGAAAGAGAGGAAGAGGAGGAGGAGAAGGAAAAGGAGGAAGAGGAGAAGGAGGAGGAGAAGAAGAAGGAAGAGAAGAAGAGAAGGAAGAGGAAGAAGAAGAGGAGGAAGAGGGGAATAAAAAGGAGATGGAGAAGGTAAAGGAGAAGGAGAAGGAGAAGAAGAAGAAGAAGAAGAAGAAGAAGAAGAAGAAGAAGAAGAAGAAGAAGAAGAAGAAGAAGAAGAAGAAGAAGAAGAAGAAGAAGAAGAAGAAGAAGAAGAAGAAGAAGAAGAAGAAGAAGAAGAAGAAGAAGAAGAAGAAGAATTCATATAGCACTTTAGGTTTCCAAAGTGTTTTACAATTATTTCGTTTGATCCTCACTACCACCCTTGGAGGTGGATGCTATTATTACCTCCTTTTTACAGGTGAAGTAACTAAGGCAAAAAGAGGTTAAGTGAATTTCCCAGGGTTACATTGCTAATAAGTGTCTGAAGCTGGATTTTAACTCGTCTTCTTGACTTGAACACTCTTCCCATTGCACCACCTAGCCATCTCCAGTGCATAAGAGGCCTTAAGGACCATACAAAGTCAGAGTCCCCAGCTTAAGATGTTTACGATTTGGAAGGCAAGACTTTTTTTTAATCCCTAAAAACAAATTCTAAAAATATAATATAGAATATTGGCCAATTAAATGATGCTGAAAATCAGTGATCAAGGAGTTCAGAATAAGATGAGGACATGGGATCATAAATTTAGAACTGAAAGTGTACTTAGAGGTGATAGGATCAAAAGATAAAAACCCTATACTTAGAAAGTACCTCAAAAGTCATCTAGTCCCACCTCCTCATTTTATAGATGAGAAAAGTGACATCAGTATAATGTAAATAACTTGCCCAAGGCTACACAGATGATAAGCATTAGAGACAAGATTAGATCCCAGGTCCTCTGACTTATCAGTGTTCTTTCCCCCATAATACCAACTCCATCATCTTATATATAAAGAAATTTAAGGCTCAAGGAGTTGAAATGACTTTTCTAAAGTCTATATAAGCCAAATAGGATTTGAACCCAAATCCTGTTACTCCCAATCTAGCATACTTTTTTTATTGCTATATAGATATGAGTTTTACTATTACTTTCCCATTTGCTCCTTTACTGACTCTTCCTCCTTCTCCTCCTTCTCCTTCTCCTTCTCCTTCTCCTTCTCCTTCTTCTCCTTCTTCTCCTTCTTCTTCTCCTTCTTCTCCTTCTTCTTCTTCTTCTTCTTCTTCTTCTTCTTCTTCTTCTTCTTCT
>NW_027186304.1:78599012-78629456 GCF_028583685.1 Petaurus breviceps papuanus | reverse complement strand
CTTCTTCTTCTTCTTCTTCTTCTTCTTCTTCTTCTTCTTCTTCTTCTCTTTCTCCTTCTCCTTCCCCTTCTTCAGAAATGTGTAGAGGTGTGCTGGAAACAACTTGTTCTGGTAGACAAGGGTTGATCATTAAAATTTCAGTTTGAGAATCTACATTATGGAAATTAGGAAATGCTACAAATTTGGACTTGATTGTTTTATTGATTGCCTAGACTTAAGGAAGTGATGGATAAACTGTTAATAATGCAGGTTAAACTTACAAGCAGGTCATGAATACTCTTTTTCAAAGAGTTGGTTGTTAAATATTTACTAACACACCCCTGCCTGCACCATTATCATGTTTATCAAGGAAAGCTTCAAAAAGGAATTTGATTTAAGCTCCCTCTTGAAAGAAGGTATTAGTAGTAAGACTCAAGTAGGTGAAAAAACATTATATTGCACTTTAGGAAGAAGGTAATTGAAATTAGACAGTGGAAAACCTTGAATGACAGGTTAAGGAGTCCTGTAGGCAATGAGAAAGAGAATATTTGAAGGTTTTTTGAGCAGAGGGATGACATGATATAAAGCCAAGCTTTAGAAAGAAATAGGGAGAGATTGGAAGCAGTGAGGTCAATTATGAGGTTATTGCAATATTCAGGCACTGGAGGCTTTTTTTTAAGGCATTTTTGAACCCTAGACAAGATTTGAGGACTGTATTCATTACATCAAATTTTTACCCCCTGTATGTTCCAATCCATTAAGACTTTGAGATTTTCCCTCTAATATGTTTCAAAGTGGCTTATCACAAAATAAAGACCTACCTGCCATGGAAAATAGAATTTCCCAGCACTAAAAAATATGTGCATTTATAAAAAGTTAATAATAAAAAGTATTTCTTTTGTCCTTTCCTCCCTGCTGCTTCTTGATGACTGTCTCTCTTGCTAACCCTTTGTCCCAACTCTGTCAATCATGAGACTGGGTCCTCAACTAAGGTGGTAGCTGTGAGAAAGGAAAACAGACAGCAGATTCAAGAGATAAATGAAGGGGGAAATATAACAAGATTCTATGTGACTGAATATGAAAGGCAAGGGTATAGAAGAGATCAAAATAATTCCAAGTTTTTGAGTCTAGGTGACTCAGAGAATGGGGTACCATTGGCAGAATTGGGGAAATCAGGAGGGAGAGTCACTTTCAGGAGCTAGATTATGACTCCAATTTAGATATGATGAATTTTCAGTGACAGCAACTGATTTTTTTAAAAAAGTTCAATATTTGGAACGAATATTGGGAGATATATATAGGTCAGGGCTAGAATTATAGTCAACCAAATTAGATATAACACCAAAAAGCAAGTAATCATAGACTCAGATAACATATCAAAAACATACTACTTGGAGGTGATTTTTGTTGTTAGGGCCAAACAAAATTTCACTCAAATACCTGATAATGGTGTAAAGATGAACTGGGCTCTGCCAATGAAATGTAAATTCTGGCTTTTCTACAAAGCAGGAAAGTCTTCATGCCTTAGATGTAGTGATGTTTGTCATCCAAAGACCAACTAAGTTTGAAGGGGCTCATCACCAGGTTGTTCCTATGATGGAAAATAAATGCAGCCAGAGCAACTCTGCAGGATCATAGATGAGTTACAAATTTATATCAGTTAAGGGGAATAACCACACCAATGGAATTTTAGGTCTTTGAAGGGTTAAAATAAGTTGATTTTATGATTGTAACTGTATGAGCAAGTTTCTGCTTAGGTGAACAGGAAGTATCAATTTAAGGAGAATGAAAGCTTCTGGTTTTATTCAGTTCTCTACAAATTCTTCAACCCAAAATAGGTTAAGATTAACATCTTTGGAAGAATTCATTTAAAATTGATCTTCCAAAGAAGAGGTGAAAGCTAGATGCCATAGTAGATAGATAACTGAACTTGGAGTCAGAAAGACCCAATTAAAATCTTAACAGTCACTAGGGCAAGGCATTTAATCTTTCTGTGCCTCAGTTTCCTCAAATGTAAAATGAATATGTTGGGTTCAATGACCTCTAACGTCCCAATTCTAAATTTATGAGGGTAATGTTACTAAAACTACCTAGGTCTTCTAGTAATACCACTCAAAGAGCCAAGTGGAATTGTATCAGATTTCATTTTAGAGAAAGTTTTGCAGAGGTTTGGGACCTAGATATCTTTTAAAGATGGGGATAACATAACTATTGACCTTACATCCCTAATACTAATATACACACGGACAACTTTGGGAAAATGTTTAGCTTAAGTCGGCAATTATATAAAAATAAGTTCTACTAATGGCAAATCTTAGCACTAAAGCAGAAATTTATCATGTATTAAAAAGACTTGAACAGAGCACCTGCCCTGGAGTCAGGAGGACCTGAGTTCAAATCCAGCCTCAGACACTTAACACTTACTAGCCATGTGACCTTGGGCAAGTCATTTAACCCAATTGCCCTACTGTCACCCCCTCCAAAAAAAAAATATTATAAATCTCTGGAATGGGAAGAGGGAAGGACATAAGAGGAAACTATAATGATGTAAAAAAACAAAAGACATCAATAAAAATGTATTTAAAAAAAAGAATGGAGGCTCTTTGCGAGTAAAGATTGTTTCATTCTTTGTATTTGTATCTCCCCTGAAGCACAGTGCCTAACCCATTTGTTGTTCAGTAGTTCGGTCGTGTCCATTTCTTTGTGACCCCATGGACCATGGGGTTTTCTTGGCAAAGATACTGGAGTGGTTTACCATTTCCTTCTATAGTAGATTAAGGCAAACAGAAGTTAAGTGACTCTCCTAGCATCATATAACTAGTAAGTCTCTGTGGCCAGACTTGAATTCTGGTCTATCTGACTCCAGCCCAGTACTCTATCCACTGAACCATCCAGCTACCTCTAATCTACTCTATCTAGCACTCTATCCACCAAGCCACCTAGCTACATCTAAGTATCTGGCCCACAGTAGGTACTTAATAACTACTTGTTCATTGATTGATTGTTTCTCACTCTGAAACTCTGTGTTTATGAATGTATCTTCCTGACGCCCAAGCATCAGGAATGGAGACTTACCCAGAGCCTAACAGCACTTTGTGGGGAGGGTAAAAGAGGGATATGGAGAAACAGGACTTTACCATGAGGAAATAGTAGTTTATCTGTCTACAACTGCATTACAAAAGCTACCCATCTTGGGCTAGAATTTCCCAAATGTTATAAATTAGGAGGCAAAGGTGTATTTGCCCCCAGTGAGAGCAAGGGCTCTGGTGATGGCCAGAAGAGGTTATTTGTATGTGTGGGTTGTTTATACATTGGACACTGAATGCACATGCCTTTCCCTGAACTCCACTAATTGATTGGCACTAGAATCTGAATGTTTTAATTGATTTATTCTTTTGATTTAGAAGTAGTTTAAGGAAGTGTCCTAGCACTCAGAGGTATTTATAGTCCATCACTTAGCAGACTACCTTGGTTATCTCAAGCACTTAGTAAATGTTTGTTCAATTAAATTGAATTGGATTCAATTACCTCTGAAATAGCAAATATAAACTAAAGTATATGGCTTTAAGGGAGTCAATACATGGTCAAACTCTTGAATGTATGCATACTTTTGGTTTTTACTACTTTTGTCTAGTACCAAGTCTTTCCATGCTCCAAAAGAGTAGCCATTAAATGTGGCTCAGCCTGATAAAAGAGGTAAAGCAATGGAGACCTCAAGCAGCTGGTACCCAGTCTTTCTGGGCAATTAGCCCATAAAAATTTTATATGCATAGTTTAGTATCCAAGTTGAAAGCAAAAGGGGACTCTCTTTCCAAAGCAAAGTGATTAGGCCCAGGCTATGCCTTTTGAAGTCAAAGTTAATGCAAAGTTACCATCATCAGCTTAGAAAAAATTGACAAGTCTAAACAGTCACAGAAGATAATTAAAGATGGGGGTTTCAAAGAAGATGAAGACTTGCCTGAGCCTGGTATTTTAGAAAAGGATGTCTGAATTTTCACCTTCCTATCCTAATCAAGGGTCAAAGACCTATAAAGGCACATCCTGCTAGGTACAGCAGAGTATGAAGAGAAAGCACAGTTGCCCCTCTGTATTTATGAAGTGTACAAAATCACCACATCTATACAGACTGAATAATTATGACCATCCTCTTCTCTCTTCCCCAGACTCAGCAAAGAGGACGAAAACATTGATCTACTGGTGAGACTAAGAGCAAAATAGGAGATGTCATGCTGTGTCTGAAAGCTTTTGGATTTGGGGAGTAGGGCTTTCAGACCTAGGGAAGTAAGCTTCCTTAGTTTCCTCATCTGAAAATGTACAAAAAAGTACTGGTCTCTCTATTTTTCTCCAGAATATGAAATATTTTATGAGAAGATAAAGGAGAATAGAAGAAGCTTATTAGGAGGACACAGTGGGCAGCTGTCTATATAGGATGATTCAAGGAACTCTAGCAAAACATTATCCCAGCCATACCCACCCAGTCCTTCCCCTTCCAGGAATAATTAATTTAATTAAAAAGAAGGGGGGAAAGAGAGAGAAAGTGTAGAGAAGTGGTAGAGGAAAAAATGGGGAAAAGTGATGGAAGAAAATTATGGGGAAAAAAAAGAATTAGCAGCTTGGTAAAAAGAGGCACAAAAATATTGAAGAAAATAACACTTAAAAAACAGAATTAACCTAATAATAAATGAAGCACAAAATTCAATAAAGAAAAGAACTTCTTAAAAAACAGAATAGGCCAAAGGAAAAAAAAAGAGGTACAAACACTAACTGAGGAAAAGAATTTTTTAAAAAATTAGAATTAGCAAGTGGAAGTTAATGACTCCATGAAATATCAAGAAACAATAAAACAAAATAAAAATAATGAAAAATAGAAGAAAATGTGAAATATCTCATTAGAAAAACAACTGACCTGGAAAATAGATGAGGAGATCATTTAAGAATAATTAGATTACCTGAAAGTCAAGATCAAAAAAAAGAGCCCAGGTATCATATTTCAAGAAATTTTAAAGAAATCTAGCCTGATATCTTATATTCAGAGGGTAAAACAGAAAAGAGAGAGAATTAGCTACCATCCATTTATTAATGTCTGAAGTTCTACACTGAGAGTATGTCCATGGTCCCTTTTAAAATTCAGATAAGTTGGGAAGGGCCACATTTAAGGTATTGTCAACCATTAGTACCCTGGAATAAATGAACATATCAGAAATACAAATAGTAAAGACTTTCTTGTGTTCCAAAGGGAACACAAAAGAGAAATGTTTCAGTAGTGGTAAGAAAGCATCTAGGGCAAACAGTGCAAGGTAGCAGGTACTAGATTTGGGAGGGGCAACTAGATGACTCGATGGATAGAGTGCTGGGCCTGGATCAGGAAGACCTGGGTTCAAATTTGAATTCAGATACTTAATAACTGGGTAAATCACTTAACTTCTGTTTGTCTTAATCCACTGTAGAAGCAAATGTCAAAACACTCCAGTATCTTTGCCAAGAAAACCCCATGGACAGTATGACCTATGGGGGTCACAAAGAGTTAGACGTGATTAAGGACTTAGCAACAACAACCACCACCAGATTTAGAAGACCTGGGGTAGTTTGAGGGGAAGAAGCACGAAGAGAATGGAGTACAAAAAGAGTGAAAAGGATAATTAGGTGGCTAAGGGAGAAGAATACTGTTGAAAGGCAATCTTTACCTCCAACACAATTCTACCTGCACTGTTCCATTCACCAGGTAACCTCTTAGGGCAGAGGTACCCAGATGGATTCCAGGGGGCCTATGATCTTGAACAGAAAAAATATATATATTTTAGAAAATAATCTCTAACTGAAATTTGGCATTTCCATCAATTATGAATGTAGGCAATGAACATTAATCTGAGAAGGGATCCATGACAAAAAAAAAGTTAAGAACCCCTGTTTCAGGGTTATTGGTGTTTGAATGAAGCCCAGGAGTAGGCAGAGTTGTAAGGAAAGGGTAATCTAGAAAGAAGTGGCATCCAACTTGTTCTCAGTCAAGGAGCTACCTCTAGAACATGGAAAGTGGTGGTGAAAGGCTTTAGAAAGTCATTGTGGCTCGGATATCTATTCATTTTCACTGCCCTTTTAATTGAGGCAGTTTGGTAAAAAAAAGTCTGGACTTGGAATTCAGAAGAGAGCTGGGTTCACATCCTCTCTTGGCACTAATTAGCTGCATGACTTTGGGTAAGTCATCTTAGTCTCTATTTCCTCATCAACAAAATAAGCATAATAATAATACTTTTCTTGTGGGAACAAATGAGAAAATGTAAAATGCTTAACTTACTTGAAAGACTTATATAAACAGTAGGGATCAATTAGAATTTTTTCAGTAAGTATGGATACCTTTCCTGTTTAATTCTTGAGGCATGAATAATCTGATATCTTTATTTGTGCCTAACCTGTGGTATAGTCTTTTGAGCTCCCATTGCTCTGGTCAGCCACAGGCAGACACACTGTACCTTGACTCCAACACAGTGATGTCATTTTGGTCCTCTTTGAGAGCAAAGGACAGCAACCCACCAACCAACCAACTAAACTGACTTGCCATGACTTCTTGTTAGCTTCCTGAAAGGGCAGGCTTTTTTTGTGGGTTTGCCTAGTCAGTCAACAAGCATTTATTATACATTGCCAATATGCAGACCCTGTGCTAAGGGCCAGTGATATTTGATCTTCAGTTTTTCAGATGTACCTTCGTGAAAGAATCATGGACCTCCAACCTTCACATTCTATGATAATACAGATCTGAAGAGTTGGAACCCATTAGAAGATGACAAATGGGAAATAATTCAAACTGATATTTCAAATCTGAAAAAAAAGTTATGAGAATTTGACTAAATCTCTAGGATTTGCAAAGCTCTTTCCTCACAACAACCTTATCAGGTAGCACAAGTGTTATTATTCCCATTTTACAAATGAGCACACTGAGGCTCTCAGAAGATAAGTGAGTTGTTCATTCTCAGAGAGCTAATAAATAACAAAGACAGGATTTGAACCCAGGCCTTCTAACAACTTTCACATCTATCCAATATACAACACTGCCCTTTGTGTACTACAAATCCTTTTATTAAAGGGATTTGTTCTGTGAAGTTTGGATTCAAAGGACCTAGAGGGCCACATGTGGCCTCAAGGCCATAGGTTTCCCACGCCTGGTTGTAGCCTTTAGGCTACACACAGATAATAGACAGCAGGGTAAGAACTCAAACCCAGGTCTCTGTATGCAGATCTTTCCTCCAGGTATAGCTTTCCTCCATTAAGCCCACATTTAAAATTGCTTTATATGTGTGATTGCTTTGAAGGATTTGACTTTTTATATTTTTTCCCATTTGGCATTTGGGTTTTATTTTTCTCCAAAGAGAATAGCAGAAAGGTAAACATAAGAAAAAATATGAACAATAGGATTCAGATTTTTCCTCCTTTAAAGAACAACTCAACCCGTCTCATGATGCCCCTATTTCTTTCTTTCTATGAAGAGTCTTTACACCATCCTTTTTTTCTTAACTGTAGTTAAGAAAAAGATAAAAAGATGTAGCACATCTTATTTATTTTTCTCACAGAGCTGCACTTGATTATCAGTGCCTAATTTTCAAACCAAGACTAGCCACATTGACTTCATTATAGAATTTGCCATAGCTCCCAAGTTTCTGTTGTTGTCTGTGAACTTAACTTTGTTGCACAAAAGCTGGAAGGAGGAAGGGGCATTTGGTATTTGTGATTCTGTCTTTGTTGTTTTGAAGTTCAATGAACCATCACATCCTGTCTCAAAGATCCAGCTCTCATAAACCTAAAACATTTGCAAATGATCGGGGACTTTTTAGACAAAGAAAATTGTGGCTTGTTATTTATTATTTTCGAAGGACAACCACTATTGGATATCAAAATGGTACAGTGCTTGGAGTTAGGAAGAACTGAGTTCAAATTCCACCTCAGATAGTTACTACTATCTACCTACTACTATTAGCTTGGTGACAGGCAAGCCACTTTAACTGCTTCAATCTCAGTTTCCTCGTCTGTAAAATGGGGATGATAAACACTATCTCACAGGGTAGTTGTAAAGATCAAATGGGATAACATTTGAAGTATTATATGCTTTATATATATTTATATATTTAATATATTGATATAATATAGTAATTTAATATATAATACTTAGAGTACTATATAAATGCTAGCTATTACGATCATTCAGTTCATCAAAGATGAGCTATTGCAATGCAAAGGATATTAAATCTGCAGTTAGAGGGCCTAGGTTTAAATACCAGCTCTACCCCTTCTTACTTATGTTACTTTGGCCAAATCATCTCCAAGGATGGGGAAGCTGCAGCCTCACAGCCACATGTAGCCCTCTAGGTCCTCGAGTGTGGCCCTTTGACTGAATTCAAGCTTCACAGAGCAAAACTCAGGTTCCTCACTCCTGAACCTCTCTGGGGCTCAGTTTTCTTATGTGTCAAATGAGGAATTTGTACTAGACAACCTGTAAAACCCCTTCTAGTTCTAAATCTATGATCCTAAGGAGATATGTAGAACTGCTTCAGAAAATTCCATTAGTTGTCATCATAAAAAAAAGTCTATAAAGTTAGACTGGACCCTCTGCTAAACTTCATGTGTCCTAAAACAAGTTTCTTGGATAAGTCAGTTGGCTGTAGCATCCCAGGATTTTTAGGATAACAAATGTAGATGTATACATATTGAAAATTCGAGAATCCCTGAGGACAGGAGGAAGTCCTGATGCTATGTTTCAGATGGGTTCTGTTGGTCTCACACACTTGACAGGTGACAGTCATTTGCACATTGCTTATGTCAGGTTAGGATTCAGCACATTTGAGTGTGGCTGCTAATTAGTCCCAAATGCTTTTTTGCTAATTCATCTATAAAATGGGGGTAATAATAGCACCGACCTCACAGGATTGTTGTGAATATCAAACGAGATAATATTTATTTAACACTTAACACATAATAGATGTTTAATAAAAGCATGGTGCCTTCCTTTACCTTTCTCTAACTATTAGGGGGAGGAGCTTACCCCAGGTCAGGAAGAGTGAAATTTGGCCTACAAGGTGAATTTGGCCTTAGGGTTTCAGGTTGATTAACCTAGGGCCTTGCATCTAGCTCTGGCTTTAGAGTTAAGCACTGAGACCAATAGAACACCCCTTGAATATAGCATCAGGTTTGAATCAATTGTCTATGATTGCAATAATGTAAAAGGGAAGAAAAAACACAACAATTTTTAAAAAACCATGAAGCTGAATGTTGAGGGATTATAATGACAAAAAAGCCTGATGCTGGAGAGCTTAGAAAATATAGTTCACTTACTTCTTTGCAGAGGTAAGGGACTTCAGGAGTAGAGAATTTTATTTATATATAGATGTGTGTATGTATGTATATGTGCATATGTGTATGTGTACATACACATATGAATGCACACATACCTACACATATACATATATCAGTAGACTCAAATGATACATTAAATGGCTATACTATCTTGCTTTTTTTTACTCTCTTCAAACATTGTTTGTTATACAGTATGGTTCACTGGGTAGAGAAGTAAGATGTGTTTAGAAATAAATGTATAAAAACAAAACATTTAGAATATTTTACGGTAATACAAAAAATTGGTAATTGTAAGAAAAAAATTAATTTCATAGCTTACATGAGTTTCTGATCATGTGGTCCAACAAAATGTGATGGTTCTTTTCTAAATGGTTTGTTGATTAAGTCTTGACAGAGGTGTGAGAAGGGAATGTAGCACAGGCAATTGCATAGAAACAAGCTAGGGGAGGAGAGAGAGTACTGGGCACTAGATCTGTAGGTTCTAGGCATGGCTTAGGCAGGCAGATGGTTTGGGTAAACTAGAGAATGGGAAGAAAAACGAGACTTCAAGGTAGCAGACTTGAACCTGAAGGGTGGAGTTTCTGGGAACCACATGTGAGTGAACCAGATTCGAGAGATATTGACTTATAGTAAGGAAGAAGAGATTACAAAAGTGAATCAGGGGAAAAAAACACCACTGGATTCTGAGGGGTCTAGAGACTGAGACATGGTAGGATTGTAGGGAGGACCTTGCAGGAAATAGGCTTGGGCAGGCAATAAACTTTAACTTCCTCTCACCCTAGGCTCTCTCCTCTTCTCCTCTTTTCCTTCCATTCTCTCTTCCTATCCCTCTCCTTTTACTTTATAATTACTATCTCTTTCTTTCATTCCCTCTCTTCCTTTCAGGACTCTTTCTCTTGGTCCCTCTTTCTCTTTTTCTCTTCCTCTGTTCCTATCTCTTTCTCTTAAGGGGCTGTAGCCTCACCATAATGGAATCTTGGGCACTTAGAGAGTGTGAGAGATGAGAAGAGTTAGCTTTATAGAGAGGAGAAAGTTCTGGACTGGACAGTTGGGATAAGGACTGTCCAGTCCCAGCTTTGCTGTTCACCAGTTGTGTGAATGTGATCAAGATACTTATGCCTTCTGAGCCTCAATATCCATATTTGTAAGATAGGACTATTCATCTCTGAACTACTTCAAAGAGTCATTATTAAGCTCAAGTGAGAGAATATGTCTAAGAGTCCTTGGGAGCTGAATGTAGGGTATTTTTGAAGGACGCCCTAGGGTAGAACTTCAGAGAGTAACAGTTAACTGTAAACAGCTGGTAAATAATGGTATGCCAGCATGCAAGGCTGAACTGCCTATTGTCTAACAAAGACTCCAGAGAGACCGCAAGTCTCAGGAGAGTTGAAAGTAACCTTAGGCTCTAAAGAGCTACAACCACAAATTAAAAAACAGTCTTCACATGTTCCTAGTTGGAAAGGGCTATTTTTGAGGCATCTAGGGGGCATAGTGGATAAAGTATTGGACCTGGAGTAAGGAAGACAAGTTCAAATACTGAGTCAGATATTTACTAGCTATGTGATTCACTTAACCTCTGTCTGTCTCATTTGCTCACCTATAGAATAGGGATATTAATAGTACCTGTTTCCCAGGATTGCTGGGAAGATGAAATAATATTTGAAAATTCCTTTGTAAACCTAAAGAACTATATAAATGCTATTATTATTACATTTTCATCACTTTGACTACATTCAGATAATGTTGTATATATGTACTATCATGTCTGAATTTCAGTAGACATATGTAAATGTATAGATCTATGGAACAGTATTCTCAGCGCACTCATGGTCATGACACATCTACAGTTATATTACACAGAAATCCATGGCAATCAATCAAGAAGCCCTTATGAATAACCTACTGTGTACCAAGTACTTTGTTAGACTCTGGGAACACCAAGCAAAAACAAAAATCTCCCTACCTTCAGGAAGCTTGGAGGGGTGAAAGGGAGAAGGGAACATATACATGCAAGGTAGATATAAAACAAAATATACAAGTTGAATAGTTAGAGGGAGACAAGGTGAGGTACTAACAACTGGTGGGGTGGGAAAACTCATTTTATTGCCAAGACAATATTCATAGCACCAATGGCATCTATGAATATGCCAGCATAGGTCTGAACCACAAAATATAACAGATTCTCCATATATAAGACAGAAGCAAAACATTTATTCAAATAGCAGAAAGCCAAATCCCAACACCAGAAAATTGCATCCATCATAGCAACAAAGAAGTTAATACATATTATCACTGCAGGAATCAACACCATCCCAAAACCTTCCCACAAACAAACACTCACAATACTAGCTGACTACTTGCCTGCATCCTCCCTCCTCCCTCTGTTCTAACCGCTCTGACTTCCAGCTTCCTCTAGGATCTGCTCCACCTTCCTGCTCCATCCATTCAACAAATTCCTCCCACCACAGGCCCCATGTGATTACATTTGGCCTATTAAGGGGCAGGGAAGATCTTCAAATTCCATTAGGCTTATTAAGGGGCAGGGAAGATCTTCAAATTACCATTACCATTACACTCATATAGAAGGTTACTTTTTAGTAAGCTTAGAAGGAAGCTAAGGAATCCAAGAGGTGAGGACAGAGTGCATTATAGGCAGGGGTCAGTCTGCACAAAGGCATATAAACAAGAGACTGTCAATTCTATATACCTTCAGCCTATGTATCTTTAAGATTGATCTGGATTATTTACTGTTCCTGAAATGGCCCAGAAAACCTAAACAAATGAATGGTCAGGAATCAGATATTTGAATCTCAGGTGTGTGTGTGTGTGGGTGTGTGTGTGTGTGTTTGTGTGCGCGCACATACAAGCTTGTTAGAAGACAGGTTGACATAATGGAAAGAACACTGGACTGGGAGGTGATAGAAGTGGTTCTAGTCTCCTATTAACTGTGCTTCCTTGAACAAGTAACATCACATCTTGGGGCCTATATAAAATGAGGGAGTTGGACTAGAAGACCTATAAAAACCTTGATTCCTTTCACATTGCATTATAAGATGGCCCACTATTCACTAGACTTATATTCCTGGAAACAGGTATCATGCAAAGATGACCCTGGTAGCTAATCCTCAATGGAAATTAATTTACCTTGTATTTGTTTTTCTAATGAGTAAAAAGGCAGCAGAGCATAGGAACTATAGTACTGGATTTAGAATCAGGAAGTACCAGATTCCTATTCCAACTTAGATATCCTAAGTGACCAAAAGGAAGTCACTTGATTTCTCTAAGTCTCAGTTATCTGACCTATAAAACAAGAATAATATTTTCAATACCTACCTCACATGGTTGCCATGAATATCAAACAAGATGATGTACATGAAGCATTTTGTAAACTTTAAAGCACTATATAAACAACAGTTATTGTTATTGATCATAGATTTGTGGTTTTGTTTTCTGTTGACTAGTCCACACTGGACTTCAATAATTCCAAAATGAGTCAGCAGACTTAGGAATGCATCGGTGACTCTTAAAGAAGCCAAATCTGTAACCTTGACTTCCATAGCATTGTGATCCAACTAACTGAGCCAACACACATAAAAGCAGTATAGTACAGTCAAAGAAAGAGTATTGTCCTGACCTTTGGAGTCACACAATATACCTGGCGTCAGTGTCAATTCTTAATAGCTATGAACTATGGACAAGTCACAGCTTCTATGGGTCTTAATTTCCTCATTTATAAAATGGATTAATAATCTTTTGATGCCTACTTTACAGTTATTGGAAGGAAAGTGCTTTGTAAATTATAAAGTACATATATATTATTACTGCAGGGAAATCACAGATCCATCAAAGAAAAAATATACATATACATGATACTAGATACACATGTACTACAGTACATATAAACACATATATAAGCAGTGCTTATTTTTAGTCAGTGCATATTGATATACCTCCTTACAAACAGTTGTTTATTAAAAAAAAACTTATCAAAAGTCTTAGATTTTCCAATACATTCTAAATGTCCTTCTTGAGGTGAAAATTGAGCATAACATGAGAAAAACACAGAATTCACCAAGTTCAAGTAAGACATTTTCCTTCCCCTGACCTTGCTATACAATGGTTCTCATGGACTTACCAATAAGTCCTTTCAACAGTGATCAGGCACAAATTAGCAATGTTTTATTTCAGTGAACATGATATGTTGGAAGTTTTACTTTTTCTGCATTTTGCAAACATTGTGCAATTAATCATTTCCAGGTGAAAATAAGACATTGTTTCTTATCCTCCTTGGGAGATAAAAAATTAACATAGCTTCTTATTTTCCTCCTAAAGCAGTTAAAAATTATTTTAAAATTGTTTCTCTCTTTCTTATGCTTCTTAGAATAACAGCAAAAAATCTTTACCCTCTACCCAACAACACTGCCCCCAGTGCTGTGTGTAAATATATGGATAATCTATATACATGTCAATACATACATATGTATTAATACATGTGCATTTTAGTGAGCTTCTGCAAAAATCCTTTCTTAATAACTGTGTAGCTTTATCAGTGCAGATTGTCACCTGTCCTGCAACTTTTAGTCTTAGAAAGTTGCCTATGGCACTGATATTAAGTGACTTGTCCAAGGTTATATAACCAGTATGTTTCAGAGGCAGTACTTGAACTCTGGTCTTCCTAACTCCAGGACAAATTTTCTATCTGCTACACCATGCTGCAGTGGGAAAAATTTCACATCAAGTCCTCCCTATAAAAGTGAAACTACAGTTCTGATCTGAAAAAAAGTAAAATTGAAGCTATTAGATTTTTTTCCCCAATGATCAACGATTTATTATATATTTAATCATATCAATATTGATATTCTTTTTTTTTTAGAGGGGGAAAGCAAGGCAATTGGGGTTAAGTGACTTGTCCAAGGTCACACAGTTATTATGTGTCAAGTGTCTGAGGCCTGATTTGAACTCAGGTCCTTCTGACTCCAGAGCTGGTGTTCTATTCACTGCACCACCTAGCTGCTGCAATGTTGATATTCTTCGTATAGAATAGAATAGAAGCAAAAGACATAAAGAAGTTGTAGTTAAATGGAAGGATGGTTCATAAATTCTCCTTGGAGAAACAAAAAAAAAGTAGTGGAATTCTTTTATACTTGTTTGAAAACTATAAAAAAAACATCATTTTATGAGTTTTTTGGATGTCTCATCTCACGGTACTCATCATGAACATGAGAAAAATGACTGCCATGAAGGCAGTTGCAGCTTTTACACAGACATCTGCTTTTGAGAATGAAGAATTGGATAAATTTTACAAAAAAACAGCTCAGTCTTCCCAAACAAGTCAGCTTCATTGTTGATGACTTCAATGGAGAGACAAACACAAGGGAAGGATACAAGAAATATGTTGCAAAATGTAGTTCAAGTTATAGAAAGGGAAAAGACAAGGATTTATATACACTCAGAAGTCTCATGCCATTGTGGCATGATTACTTTCAAGAAAAGAATCAGAGAGACCATGATGGTAATATGTGATGAGTCCTAAAACTGACCATACCTTTTGATTCAGCAATCTCCTTGCTAGTTCCATTCCAAAATATGTCATAAAAGGTCAAAATAAATACTTATCTACAGAAAAATTCAAAGATGTTCTATCTGAAATAGTAAAAATTTCGAAATACCTTATGTACAAGAATTGAAAATGTATGAATTAGCTATGGTATGTGAACACAATGAATTATAACAAGGAGAAATTATAGGAAATATAAGATGAGGGCACTCCCTCTACCAATGACAACCAAGTTTTAGAGAGTTATTTTGGGCACTGAAAGGTTAAGTAATTGTCACCTAAATAGCATTTATCAGAGAAAGGACTTGAACCCAGGTTCAAGGTTGAATCTGAAGTTATGTTTTTTTCCCATTGTGCCCCCCCCAAAAAAAAGGAAAAAGAAAAAAAGAGATAAATATAAAGCATACAATAAAATATGACAAGTTCTCTATGAGGTGATGTACTGTAAAATCAGAATGAGCATTGTATACATACTGATTTGAATTTTATTTTTAAAAAGAAAAAAAGGAAGAAAGGAAGGAAAGGGGAGCCAAAGGTATTAGAATTTCTGGCAGGCTAGAAAGAGATAAAACAAAAGCACTTTCTTTACTCATTTAATGCTTAATTCATTTAGTTCTGCTTTATTAAAAGCTAAGGGATTTGGGCAAGATTGTGTTCTTTGTTTGGTATGTTTACTTGACTATTTTTCTTGGTAGTGTGTAAATTTGTAATTTAAAAGAATAGGGTGGCACTTAGACATGGGGAGCACCACATCAGAAAAAAAGGAAATTAATTTTATATTAGACAGAAAATTACTAACTAGCAATATATACTTTAATTTGGGACCAATTCTCTTTGGGCAGCCAGAAAAGCATTGACTTTATCATCATTTCTTAAAGAACTTCAACAGATGCAATACATATCCACAGTCAGAATATCAAAAGTTCCCAGATGTAGTACCTCAGAGTTGTTTTGACTTGCATTTCTCTAATCAATAGTGAATTAGAGCACTTCTTCATGAGCTTATAGATAGCTTTAATTTCTTTCTCTGAAAACTGCCTGTTCATATCCTTTGACCATTTATCAATTGGGGAATGACTTGTATTCTTATAAATTTGACTCAATTCTCTGTATATTTTAGAAATGAGTCCTTTGTCAGAGACATAGGTTGTAAAGATTCTTTCCCAATTTCCCACCTCCCTCTTAATCTTGGTTACATTGGCTTTATTTGTACAGAAACTTGACAAAACAGGAAAATGACAAATGCTGGAGAGGATGTGGGCAAACTGGAACACTAATGCATTGTTGGTGGAGTTGTGAACTGATCCAGCCTTTCTGGAGAGCAATCTGGAATTATGTCCAAAGGGCTATAAATACTTTCATACCCTTTGATCCAGCAATACCACTCCTAGGGTTATATCCCAAAGAGATCATAGAAATGGGAGAAAGACCCATATGTACAAAAATGTTTATAGCAGCTCTTTTTGTTGTGGCAAAGAATTGGAAATTAAGGAGGTGCCCATCAATTGGGGAATGGCTGAACAAGTTGTGGTATATGCATGTTATGGAATACTGTTGTGCTATAAGAAACGAGGAGCAGGCAGTCTTCATATTTACCTGGAGAGGCTTAAAAGAACTGATGCTGAATGAGAAGAGTAGAAGCAGGAGAAATTTGTACACAATTACAGACACAACGTATGTGTGATGACCAACTTTGATAGACTGGACCCTTCTCAGCAATGCAGTGATATAAGTCAATCCCAAAAGACTCATGATGGAGAGAAAAATGTGCATCCAGAGAAAGAACTAGAAAGAACTAAGTTTATATCCAGGTGGAAGCAAAATACCTGATCTTTTTCGTTCTTATTTGGTTTTATGTCCTCTTTACCATTTTTCATTCCAGCTGGTACAATCCGTCCTTATAACCTGACCAATGTATAATGTGAAAGTATTTACAGATCCTATACTTGACTATGAGCCGTCATGGGGGGAGGGGAGGGAGGGGGACAAAATGTGAAATTCAAGGAATTGTGGAATTGAATCCTGTAAACTAAAAGGAAACAAACAAATTAATAAATTAAAAAAATAAAAATTAAAAAAAAAAGTTCCCAGAGACCACTTTAGCTATCAAAAAGTTGATTTCCTTGCCAACCAGAAAGATACAGCATCCAAGAGATACTCCAGAGTATAAATTAATTTGTAATGGAGTAAAACAACAGAATATAAATAAATTTGTAGGGGACGATGGAGGAGGAAGGGGAAAGATTGTAAGTAGCACCATCTTACAAAATGGCAAAAAGCAGTCTGAGTAAAAACAGGACTTCTGAAAGTTTGATGTTGAGACCCAACTAAACTAGGTTATCCCACAAGGACTTATAGATGAAACTGGAAGGATGACTCCATTCTTTTTTTGCTGTCAGTGTGTTTATCCCTATCAGTCCTACTTTTGGCCTCTAACCTATGAGGTGGGTTGGGAAATCAGATAACTATGAATATTTGAATTATATATAAAATAAAAGTAAATATATTCTGTGTGAGAGCATAATGGGCTCTCCAATAAGTAAAGTGGCAGAGCTTTATTGTAAAGATTGCCTGACATTTAATTTGGTTGCTCAGGGGCCCTCTGGCCTACTTCCTCATTCTTGACAAGTGAGGTTGCTGGATAGCTACATTCTGGATAGTTGAGGTATTTGTGTATAGAGAATCGCACAGCCACAAACGTTAAAAAGAAATTTGTCACAGTTGAGTATGAAAGCGTCTCAAGAATGAAATCTTTACCATGCCAATAAAGAAGAAAGGGGAGATATCACAGGATTGTAGATCTGAAACTGAAAGGGACCTCAGAGGCCATCTAATCCAACTGAATCACTTTAAAAAGGAGGAGACTAAAGCCTAGCGAAGCTAAGTGATTGGCTAAGGTTGCACAGGTAAGTGTCAGAAACAGGGTTCTTTCTAAGCAGACCAATATGGTGAGAGAGAGAGAGAGAGAGACAGAGAGAGAGGGTGAGCTCATTCCTCTCAGATTTCAAATGGGCATATTCAGAAAGGAAGTGTAGTATAATGAAAAGGACCTAGACCTTAGGGTCAAACCTGGGTTTGAGTCTTAGCAAATCCACCTAGTAGCTGATACTTTGAATAAGTCATTTAATCTTTCTGAAACTCAGTTTCCTTCAATTCAATATAATAATCATTTATTAAGCACCTATGTGCCAGACTCTGTACTAAGCACTAAAGCACCAAATAGGGCAACAGGTCCTGAAGTCAAGGAGTTTACATTCTTATGGAGGGAAGAGGAAAGGGAGCAAACATTTATTAATCATTTACTCTGTGGCCTGCACTAAGTGTTTTACAAATAATATCACATTTGATTTTGATGGAAAACAGAATGTATATAGATGAGTAAATGTGAAATAAGTGCAAAGTAAATACCAATTAATTTCAGGGGGTCAAAGAATACTTATCTGTATCAGTCAAAAAACTCTTAGTAAGCACCTCCTGGGTTCCAGGCTCTGTGCCTAGAGATACAAAGACAAAAGTGACGATAGTCGCTGCCCCCAGAATCTTACAAGGTAGACATGGAGTCAATGTCTATGTGTGCAGTTATATACAAAATCTATACCAAGTGGTTTGGGGAAGAGACATGAGGTGTTGGGAGATCAGGAAAGGTCTGTTTCAGTTAGTCCTTTGATGACCTCATACACTTTTTGTGAGTAAAGCATTCTGCAAACCTTACAGTCCTATAGGAGGGAGGTAAGGGTACTGGAGACTTACACATGAAAGAGGGTATGCATAAAATAAGGAAAGTTAAAGCGTGGGATGAGCTAAAGCTTATGACAAATTCTAAAGGCAATATGAAAGGTGGGGGAGGGGGATGTTTTTTTTTAACTGCTAAAAATAAGTAAAGGAACAAGGAAGGGAGAAGAATGCTTTTAGGGGGAAATGGAGTGATTACAATAGGTGACAGAAAGAATGAGGAACTGTCCATCTCCAACTTTGTTTCTGTTTTCTGTACCAAAGAAATTATATTAACACAATGAAAATTAACACAGTGTAAAAGGATAGAGAGAAATAGTAAATAGAGAACCAATAATTAAAAGGGACACTTAGGTAGCACAGTAGATAGAGTGTCAGGACTAGAGTCAGGAAGACTCATCTTCCTAAGTTCAAAGGCAAGTTGCCTAACCCTGCTTGCCTCAGTTTCATTATCTGTAAAGTGAACTGAAGAAGGAAATAGCAAATCACTCCTATATCTTTGCTAAGAAAACTCTAAATGGGGTCATGAAGAGTTGGATGCAACTGAAAAATGACTAAATTAAATGCTCAAACTCAGGGAAGACATAGTAACCCTAAACTGAAATAAAATGGGATTTTGGGGATAGGTTTATATAAATTGCAGACAAAATGCTAAGGCCAGCAGATGACACAGAGCCTATGGCCAAATACTTAACCCAAATTTTACAATAAGGTACTGTACACACCCCATTGAAAATTAAATATTCAAACTTCTTCTCTGGTATGAAGGACCAAAAAGTTTTACACAGATTTTCCAGACTGAGGGGATGCCATGCCCCTCATCCCTATGATGTGGAAAGTATAACTGTATAGCATAAGAATGCAATAGGTGATGTACTTACAATATGGGTCAGAGTATAGCTTGGTCACACCACATCTGAAGACATATGTCCAGATCTGATCATGGTGTTTTAAGAAGGTCATAACAAGCTATGGTAGATCTAGCAAAGGATGACCGGGCTGATGAAGGGACTAAAAACCATACATTAGAACAGAAGTTCTTAACCTTTTTTTGTCATGGACTCCCTTGGCAGTCTCATGAAGCCTACAGCCCCTTTCTCAGAATACCGTTGTTAAAATGCATAAAATAAAATGAAGGATTACAAAGAAATCTAATTCTATTAAAATACAGTTAAGAAAATTTTTTTAAAGAATTCAGAGACCCCAGGTTAAGAACCTCTGCAATAGAAGATAAGTAGAAGGAACTAAGCATACTTATCTTGAGGAATGGGAGGTAACTAGGAATGGGGAGGAAAAGGGAGAATCATATCCACTATTTGGCTATTTGAAGAGTTTGTTTGTGGAAGAACTAAAATTAGGAACAAAATGTTAGGAGTTAAGGGAAAGTAGATTTTGCCTCAATACAAGGAAAAGTCCCCTAACAAGTAGTGCTATCCAAAAACAAATGGGTGGTCTCAGAAGATAGATGGGTTATCTCAGAAATACAGGGTGTCCCTAGAGTCAGGACACATAGGAAATCTTATTAACTATATATATTTTCAAAAAATGAAATGAATGAAATTTTAAGCAACATTTTATTTAATTAGCATAAATGAGATTTCATAGGAAAACATAGAAGACACAAAAGAAATCTCATTAATTAATTAAATTAAATTAAATTAAACTCATTAATATGGAAAATAGTCCCCAATCACTAATGAAAGCTTTTATTCTATATGAAATTGTCATGGCTAAAATTTATGCTAATTAAATAAAATGTTGTTTAAAATTTCATTCATTTCATTTCTTGAAACTATGCATAGTAAATGACCACTTGATGTGGGGGGGAAGGGGAGGAGAATTCATGCATCAGAAGAGTTAGGCTAGATGAGCTCCAGGGTGCCTTTCAGCTCTGATTTCAGATGTGTGTATGTAGTTAGAAAATTATATGAAGTCTCCATTCCAAAGTCTTGTTCTGATGCTTCATCAAAGCTTAGAGATGACCTTGAGTTCTCACAGTCTATACCAGTCAGGCGCAGGTCCTAACAGATTCTCCCAAGCTGAATAGACTTTTGAGTATGGGCCTAATGAATAGCATCTACATTGCCCATCACTAGTCCTAACCAAATTCATAGAACTACATCAGTTGAAGATTGGTCACCAGCAATTCATAATACTATCTACTATGGGGCTTGTGATATGCATAGGTGAAGAGAAAGTCTCCATATTGATGAAATCATAGATCCTTGGAGTATGTACAGAACTGATCTAATTAATCAGCCATAAAATTAATTGGTCTTTTAAAACCCCTTCTCTCTGCTGTGTTTAACCTTCTTTCCCCCCTACTCATGTCCCACCTCCTTACAGTCTAACTTTCATCCCTGCAGCTCAGTTGAAACTGCCCTCCCCAAGGTTACCAATGCTCCCCTAAAAGCTAAATCCAATGACTTTTTCCCAGTTCCTATTGTTCCTGACACTCAGAAGCTTTCACCCCTTCCTTCTCCTAACTTTATCTCTACTTTCTGAAGTCAAAAAGACTGAACTCTCTCATGGATTTTCTCCTACCTTTCTTACTTCTTCTCAAATAGTCTTTGCTTGATCATCATTCATCTCTCAGCTTCTCACTGGTTGCTCCCCTCCCTCTTTCCCTCTTTGTCCTGGGTCCTCTCTCTCTCTGTCTCTGTCTCTGTCTCTGTCTCTGTCTCTGTCTCTCTCTGTCTCTGTCTCTCTCTCTCTCTCTGTCTCTGTCTATCTCTCTCTCTGTCTCTCTCTGTCTCTCTCTGTCTCTCTCTCTCTGTCTCTCTCTCTCTCTCTCTCTCTCTCTCTCTCTCTCTCTCTCTCTCTCGCTCTCTCTCTCTCTCTCTCTCTCTCTCTCTCTCTCTCTCTCTCTCTCTCTCTCTCTCTCTCTCTCTCTGTCTCTCTCTCTGTCTCTGTCTCTCTCTCTCTGTGTCTCTCTCTGTCTCTGTCTCTCTTTCTCTCTCTTCTTCTCCCTTATCAACCTCTATTATCCTCTTACTTCCCTCCATTCTCTTTCCTTTCCACCCTTTCTCTCAATGATCCCATCAGCTCTCAAAGGTTCAAATATCATTATGCCTTTCAAATCTATAAATTCAAACTCCTAATGTCTTCTGCACTCCAACCCCACATCCCTACTTGCCTGTTAGACATCTCCATCTCTGCCACAGGTATCTTAAATTTGTACTAAATTAAACACTTCATAATCCCTCCTAAATCCAACCATCCTCCAAACTTTCCTGTCTTTGTTGAGGATAGCACCATCCATTATCTTATGCATCTTCCCAAGTTCAGATTCATCCTTTGACTCCTCTCTCCCTCACCCTTCCTCCCACATCCAATCAGTTGCCAAGTCTTGTCAATTCTGTTTCTACAAACAACACATGGATTCATCCCTTTCTTTGCATATAAATGTCCACCATCCTTGTTCAGACCCTTAGCACTTCTTGCCTGGGCCATTTCTTCTAATGGATGTCTCTGCTTCCAATTTCTCACTTCTTGATTCATTTTTTATAGAGCCATAAAAATAATCCTCTTAAAGTACAGGTCTAACAATGACATTTAATTGCTCAAAAATGTAGAATTGCTTCATATTGCCTTTAGGGTAAAATGCAAACTATTCATCTTACCTTTAGTCAGTCAGTCAACAAGCATTATTAAGTACCTATGTGCCATATGCTGTGCTAAACTAGGGAAACAAAGAAAACAATTCCTGCCCTCAAGAATCTCACAGTAAAATAATTATGTACAAACAAATATATATATATATGTACATATACACACATACACATACACACACAGGATGAATCACAGTTGGGAAAGCACTAGCATTAAGGGTAGAGGCAAGAAAAGCTTCTTCTAGAGAACAGGAATTTAACTAGGGGCTGAAGGAGAGCAGAGAAGTCAGGAAGCCGAGGTGAGGAGGGAGGGAATTCTAAGCAGGAGAGAAAGTCAATGAAAATGACTGGAGTTGAGAGATGAAGTGTCTTGTGTGAGGAATATCAAGAAGCCCCCTGTAACTCTATTGCAGGATGTATAGTGGATAAGTAGGGTATAAGAAGACTGGAAGCATAGGAAGGAGGCAAGTTATAAAGGGCTTTGGACACTAAATAAAGAATTTCACATTTGATTTTGGGGAGTGACACGGAGTTACTAGAAATTATTGAATGGGGAGAGAGGAGGATTCACTGGTCAGACCTGCACTTTTAGAAGATTAATTTCACTATTGAGTGGAGAATGGGCTAAAATGGGGGGGGGAGCCCTTAGATTTTGACTCCAGGCTATAACATATGCATTACATTCTAACCAAACTATTTTTCTTTTTTCTTTTTCTTTTCCTAAGTTTGGCATTTCATTTCTGACCTGTGTCTTTGCACTGGTTTCCCACCATACCTACAATCCACTCCTACCTCCCTCGTTTTGTTATTATCCTTAGTTTCCTTGGAGAATCAACTCAGGTGCTATATCATCTAGTGAAGCCTTTCCTGATTACCTTCATTGTTAGTGCTCCCTCAATCTTCAAATTATTTTATATTTACGCAGTAGGGACCTAGATTTGAGCATTCCCTATGGAGTTCTTCATGTAGGGAGAGATACTCAGAGAAATGCTACAATCCATAAGGAGTAGGCCCAAGGGTGACATGTCCTATATGCTACGTGTCCTAAATGAGGGACTCATAAATGTATTCAAGCCACCCCCCTTCCCCAACTATATATTTTTATCTATTTACATTTTGTATTCCCCAGTTGAATATAAGCTCCCTGAGGGTGAGGATTGAATTCTTTTTGTCTTTATATTCTCATTATCTGATCTAGCACTTGATATATAGTAGGCACTTGATAAATGTTTGTTGAATTGATGAGATAGAGAGAACCTGTTTAAATGATGATACAGTGAAAGTAAATTTAACAATATTGCCATAGGATAGGTCAAATATTAACCACTACAATTAATAATGTAATAGATGTGAAAAAGAAGATAGTTTGGACACAGTACTGTACATTGCTTTGGTAGCTATGTGGAGAAAGACAAGATGGGATAAACCTTTTGTCAGGTCTTATGGAAGAAGGTCAATACTTTGACATCGGGGCCTTTGTTTTTGTAGACGTTTTAGTATATTTAAAACCATGAGTGAATTCCATAATAAGTTAACCTCTCCCTCTTCTTTCCAACATGTATTCATTCTAGTTAAGAAAGTCTCTCTCTTGTGGAATGCTAAATGTATAGCAGGGAAAGTAGGCTCATTTTTAAATAAGACAATTTGTTTTGCAAAACTTTGTCAAGAAGCAACTGCCAAAGAGTTACTGTACTGTGGAGAACCAGCTATGCATTCATAAATAAATTCAAACTCTCAAATTTAGGGAAAAAATGTTTAACTCACTTTAATTGGAGCAATTACTTCATACAACTATGGCAGTAAAGAATTGCCTAAATGTATCCCTAATGGAGAACAGACGAGGAATTGTGGGATTGAGGCTTTTATTGGAGGTAAGTGTATTTCTGTAGCTCTGACACTCAGTCATTGTAAAGAAAATGGCTTTTACATTCACTGAAAGCTACTGAAATGACTTCAACAAAATATATCATAACAGGATATTGAAATGCAAACAATTTCCTAACTGTAACAGGAATAAATTTAACTCGTAATTGTGAAATAAAGCATCCAGTAAGTTCATTTCCAGAGGGATTAATAATGTCACCTCACATGTCTGCAAACACAGTCATTCTTTGTGTTTAAAGAAGATGCTGCTAACATGTGCCTATAGTTACAACAAAGAACAGTGTGTGACCAGCTCACCTCTAGCATTTGAGTGCCTCCTCCTATGTGAACAAAGCAGCAGGACTATGAACATTGTGTGAGGTTCTCCCTTTATTTATAGCCCATGGCTTTTGCTCAAAGTGGGTCACCCTATTTCTGGGAGCAGCAAGATATTCAGTGCCTTGGTATATGTTAATTTCCCAGCATTCCAAGCTATGAGTGTTAAACCATCACCTATTAGAATCTCTTGCTCCATGCAAGCCTCAATTTCATGCCACTCCTAGAAAAGACCTTTTCCCTCCCCAACCCACCCCCACCCAGTCATCATTATTAACTACTCTCCTTCCAGGAGTTGAAATTACTTTCCATTAACTATCAATATAAATGCTGGTTACTAATCACCAGAAAAATTTAGGTTCTTTGAGGATACAAATTGTTTTTGTTTTTGTCTTTGTCTCCCCTGAGAGAAGACGTAGGCTCACAGTTCATTCTCCTACTCTCACACTCTAAGAAACTTGATGGGTCCCCAGAAAAAAACGTGACTGCTCTCTTTAGACTTCTAGTATAACTTTAAGGATTTGGGGGGCAATTTTCCTCTAATGCTACAGTATATCTCATGAGTTGCCACCTCATGTATTTTGCTCAATATCATCACCAATTATCCAATATCATCTAACCATTACTGCCCCAATATCATTCTGACCAACTGATCTCTCCTCATTATCAATGAACCAATTAATATTGATTAGTTTTTACAAAGGGATTTTTACTCAGAAGAAACAGCAAAACCTAGGATGCTCTCCTCTACGACCTTAGTCCCTAGGGAAAATGAACACAAACTTGGAATGGTTGCTGCCAGGCATTCTCCCCATCAAGTTTACTTGGTGACAGCAGAGTTAATGGATGAGTCACACTTCCTTGCATTCAGGACACAGCAACTTAGATGCTGTGGATCAGTTCACTGATGACCTGGGTCAGTCACTACTCAGTAAAGCTGAATCACTTACCTGAGCTCCTACAGCTAGCAGCAAACCCTGTTATGGACTCCAACAGCTCAATCTCCTTTCCCAACTTTTCAAAGCTCGCAGATTGAGAACCTGGGATATTCTGTTCCCTAATTCTTAATCACTTAAGATCATAATGAAGAAAGCCAACGTTGGCATCTCTGTAAAGACCTGAGGGGAGGGGGAGGAGAGGAGAGACAAAGCAGTGGCAGGAGTACCTGCCACAGTTATTAAAGTACCTCTCTCTCCACCCAGAGGTCCATCATATTTCTTTCCCCTCCCCAGAAAGTTGCCAGAAAGAAAGAGAGGCACCATCCGCTTCAGCCTTTTGTATATGCACTCAACACTGACTCCGTAGCCAATGAAAAGACCCTTTTTGTTTTGTCACCCCAAAATAAATAGATAGGAGATAGAAGATACCTGCAAATTCTCTGAATCAGAAGAGGAAGGGCCCCTCCATCACACACTTCCAGAAGCAGGCTCACCAAACCCCTATGTGAATGATCTCCGAACAGAGCATATATACTACATGCTCTAATATTGTGCCTTCATTGGCCACTCCCCCTCATCATATTAGCATGGCACCTAACAAGCAATTAATAAATGCTTATGGAATTGAGCTGAATTTTAAAGATGTGAATCATCATTTCACATATCTTTTGAATCCCGACTCTCTTATCCCTCCTAGTATTGTCTTCTGCAAGATTAACAAGAATGTACCCTCTGTTTTTTTATCCAAGGTATTGGTAAAAATGATGACCAACTCAGGAAGAAGGACAAAGGGACCCCTCCCTCAGTGAGGTATAATGGATAGGCCACTAGACTGAAAATTAGGAATATGGTAGCTCAAATCCTGCCTCCAAAAACTACTAGCTATGCTACCTGGGGCAAGTCAATTAACTTCTCTAGGTCTCAGTCACTTTTTATGTAAAATGAAGAGATTAGATTCAATCTCTAAAGTCACTGACACATTTATTTTAATTTATTTGTTTATTTTTAGTTTTCAACATTTGTTTCCACAAGATTTTGAGTTACAAATTTTGCTCCCCATCTTTTCCCTACCCAAACCTCAAAATGGCAAGCATACTGAATACCCCTTCCCCCAATCTGTTCTCTCTTATATTCTCCCTCATCACCCCCCTAACTTTCTAGTAGGACAAGATGGATTTCTATACTCCAGTACCTGTATATCTTATTTCTCAGTTGCATTTAAAAAAATTTTTTTAACATTTTTTTTAAAACTTTGAGTTCCAGATTTTTTCCCTTCTTCCCTCCTCACCCACTCCCACTGGGAAAATAGGCAATTCAATATAGGTTATACATGTGTAGTTACACAAACCATTTCCATATCAGTTATATTGTGAAAGACTAACTATATTTCCCTCCATCCTATCCTGCCCCCCACTTATTCTATTTTCTCCTTTGACCCTGTCCCTTTTCAAAAATGTTTGCTTCTAAATACCCTCTCCCCCTAATCTGTCCTCCCTTCTATCATCCCCCTCTTATCCTTTACCCCCTATTTTCCTGTAGGGTAAGTTACCCAATTGATGTGTATATTATTCCCTCCTAAATCCAAATTCAATGAGAATAAGGTTGTCCCATTCCCTTTCACCTTCCTGCTCTTCCCCTCCATTATAACAGTTTTCTCTTGTCTCTTTTATGAGATAATTTACCCTAATCTATCTCTCCCTTTCTCCTTCTCACAATAAATTCCTCTCTTACCTCTTAATTTAATTTGTTTAGATATCATCCCTTCATACTCAACTCATTCTGTGCCCTCTATGTATACATGAACATACATATGCACACAAACATATATATTTATATACACATGCACCCCCTATACATACATATATATATGTATGTATACATATATATTATATTCCCTTCAACTATCCTCATACTGAGAAAAGTCTTATGAGATACAACTATCGTTTTTCCATGTGGGAATGTAAATAGTTCAACTTTAATAAGTTCCTTATGATTTCTTTTTCCTATTTACTTTCTCATGCTTCTCTTGCTTCTTGTATTTGAAAGTCATATTTTCTATTCAACTCTGGTTTTTTCATCAAGAATTCTTGAAAATCCTCTATTTCATTGAATGATCATATTTTTCCCTGTAGGATTATACTCAGTTTTGCTTGGTAGGTGATTCTTGGTTTTAGTCCTAGCTACTTTGACCTCCAGAACATCATATCCCTTAATGTAGAAGCTACTAGGTCTTATGTTATTCTGATTGTGTTTCCACAATACTCAAGTTGTTTCTTCCTGACTGCTTGCAGTATTTTCTCCTTGACCTGAGAACTCTCAAATTTGGCTGTAATATTCCTAGGAGTTTTCTTTTTGGGATCTTTTTCAAGAGGCAATAGGTGAATTCTTTCCATTTCTATTTTGCCCTGTGGTTCTAGAATACCAGGACAATTTTGCTTGATAATTTCTTGCAAGATGGTGTCTAGACTTTTTTTTTTATCATGGCTTTCAGGTAGTGCAATAATTTTTAAATTATATCTCCTGGATCTATTTTCCAGTTCAGTGGTTTTTCCAATGAGATATTTCACATTGCCTTCTATTTTTTCATTTGTTTGTATCTGTTTTATAGTATCTTTATTTCTCATAAAGTCATTAGCTTCCATTTGCTCCAGTCTAATTTTGAAGGAGTTATTCTCTTTAGTGGGTTTTTGAAATTCCTTTTCCATCTGGCAAGTTTGACTTTTTAAGACATTCTTCTCCTCATTGGCTTTTTTGGCCTCTTTTCCCATTTGAGTTAGTCTATTTTTTAAGGTATTATTTTTTGGGTTTCCTTTAGCAGAGTGTTGACTTGCTTTTCATGATTTTCTTGCCTCATTTCTCATTTCTCTTCCCAATTTTTCCTCCACTTCTCTTACTTGAGTTTCAAAATCCTTCTTGAGCTCCTCTATGGCCTGTAACCCATTCATATTTTTTCTTGGAGGCTTTTGATGCAGGAGTTCTGACTTCACTGTCTTCCTCCTGCTCCATGCCTTGATCCTTTTTGTCCACAAAAAAAAGGATTCTATGGTCTATGCTTCCTCTGCTTGTTACTTGACTTTTGAGGCCTTTGCCAAGATAGAACTCTGCTTCCAGAATGGAGAGAACTCTGTCCCAAATTGCTGGGTCTTTTGCAGCTCTCAAAGCTATTAGGAGGGCACCCTCTCTGAAGCCCCCACAAGCTCTGGCACACTGGCCACACCCCCCAGGACCACCACCCAAGACTGTGATCCAGATCCAAGCAGGTTAAAGCAAGAGCAATTACCCTCTGAATGGTCTCTTGGTCCCCCTATGATCTGCAGGCCAGGAGTTCCTGAGGCAGCCACAAGGTGGGGCTGCACCGCTGCTGTGCCTCCACCACCTCTTTCCCCAGGGGCAGGGGCCAATCGTCTGCTCTGAAGACTACTCTGGCTGCCTAGTTGGGGTCACCCTGGGGCTAAAACTGTGGCTCTGGTGGGACTGCACTCAGCTCCCAGCTCAGTGTGATAGAGCCTTCCTGTCTGCCTGTTGGGCTGCCCTCAGCAGGAGATTTGTTCCTCTCTGTCATTTTGTGGGTTCTGTAGCTCTAAAGTTTGTTTAGAGTCATTTTTTACATGTATTGGAAGTGATTGGAGTGGGAGCTCACACCAAGTTTGTGCTTCTGCTCTCAACTGCCAAATTTAAATCTACGATTCTGCAATCTCTCCAAGTTGACAATGAACCATTAATGACCATTCCTTGGGTAGAGTCAGTCAATCAATTCTGAATCCAACTAACTATACTAGTTAGTACAGTCACTCTTTCACTTATTCTGTGGACTCTTGAAGGGCTCTAAAGTTATTGCAAAGTTTCTTCAAAGCCACATGTCCATCAGCCATCTCGCTATAAGATGAATTATAATAAATAAGTAGAAATATCATCTGTCAACTAATTAAATGTCTCATGGAGCTATGTATTAGAATTTTTCAAATGTATGTGGATATTCTTGTGATTAATAAGACATAAATTTATTTAAAAGCATTACTGAATTCTCAGTAAAAAGTTTGTCTGTCAATGAATATTATTAGTCAAACTGTAACCTAGAATCTCAAAGGAAGTCTCTGTAGTTTACAGACCAAATTTAATCTTGGAGATTTCCTACAAATCAATCTTTTTATCTTGTGCCTCTACCTAGAGTTCAAGGAATGATGCCTATAAAGGAACATAAGAATTTGGTTCATTTTTTCCTCAACCAAGGTCTTCCTCTATAATATCATCATTTGACTATTTATGGGTCTGAAAAAACAAATTGCTAGTCCCATGTAAATAGTCAAGGTAATAATACTTAGAATGGTGGAGGTTTTATTTTGTTGATGTTCTTATTCAGTTGTGTCTGATCTTCATAACCCCATTTGGGGCTTTCTTGGCAAAGATACTTGAATGGTTTGCCACTTCCTTTTCCAGTTCATTTTACAGGTGAGGAAACTGAGGCAAACAGGGTTAAGTGACTTGGCCAGGGTCAGCACAACTAGTATCTAATGTTAGATTTGAACTTAGGTCTTCCTGACTCCTAACAGGAGTGTTCTGTCCACTGTGTGACCTAGCTGACCCAATAGAAAAAACAAGGACACACACAAACCCAGGAAAAGTCAGGGTAATTTACTTCCCTTTTCCAGTGGGATTCCACATCTTCAAAGGCCTACACAGTTCTCTGGTCTCATACTAAGTTGGGCCTAGCACAACTTAATATAACCACTCTAAGGGTCATTAAAATAAAGAATTCAACACTTGTTAACCAAGAGTAGAGAATCAGTGTGTTGTAGTAGCTGGACAAAACCAACCTCAGGGTGAAGAAGACCTAGGTTCGAGTCCCAGCCCTGACACACACTGGGTATGTAGCCCTAGGCAAGTCACCTAATGACTCAATGCCCCAAGAATCTCTCTAGGACTAGAAGTTGGCAGAATAGGTATCATTCAAAACTGGTAAATGGAGCTTTTTTCACTGAAAATTCCCTGAATTTCCATTGAAATCATGGGGGAGGGAAGAAGGGAGAAAGGAAGGAAGGAAGGAAGGAAGGAAGGAAGGAAGGAAGGAAGGAAGGAAGGAAGGAAGGAA
>NW_027186304.1:78559815-78599002 GCF_028583685.1 Petaurus breviceps papuanus | reverse complement strand
GAAGGAAGGAAGGAAGGAAGGAAGGAAGGAAGGAAGGAAGGAAGGAATGGAATGGAGGGAAAGTGGGAGAGAGGGAGAGGAAAAGGGAGGGAGAGAGGGCAAAAGGGAGGGTTAAGGCAATTTCGAATCTCACAGGAGGTCTTCTAACCTCTCAACAAGGACTATCATGTGGACATCTCTGAAATTTATTGACATTAAAAAAGAGTTCCTAATTCTCTAGAACACTGGAAAATTATTTACCTAGTCCATTTTTCCATCTTGTTCATAAAGATAACAAGAGAAACATTTTAATCAAGTGTTGTCAAAAACTTTCATAAATAGTTTTGTGTATACATTATCATTTTCCCATCATTTGTTTTGGGGTATTGCACTTTAGAATGCTTGTGAGGGCCTTTTCTTATATCTGTTTCTGGCCCACTTTTTTCATTTTGTTGATGTCACACTATCCAATTTCAACAGTGATGATTGAGGTCAGAAAATAGGAAATTATGGTGTCAGCTAGAGGATTGAGTGTATAACTTTCTAAGTCCTGAAGATTCCCATTTCATTTAGATAGCTCTGTTAAGAATCCCAAGAGAGAAAGACAGTATAACAAAGTTAAGCTGATTTAGAAAGTGGAACAGTTTTCAGAAATGTACATTTTATAACTAGAATTTCTATAGAGCTCTAAGATGTATAGATCACTTTCCATGTTATCTCATTTGATTGTCAGAACAACCTTGTGATTTTAAATGCTGTTATTACACCCATCATACAGAAGAGGGAACTGAGGCTGAGAGAAATTAGTTGATTTGCACAAGGTCACAAAGTTACTGAAGATCTCAGTCACAATTTGAACTTAGATCTTCCTTGTTTCCAGATCTAACAGTCTCCACAATGACACCCACCTGCCCCATTTTTTATGCATCGGTATTTTCCCTTGGGGGGAAAAATAGTTATACTATAAAACTGGATGCTATGTCACAAATTTAGCATTGTTGTTTTTTTGACCTTTGAAAGGTAAATCTTAGCTGTTCTTCTACGTGGGTGAAAAGAAAGAGTTTTTAATTTTCAGGTGTTGAACATGGCTTGTTTTTCAGGAATGAAATTTACCATGTGATCATGACCAATTGCTGAATTTCCCTGCCCTAGATAGTACATATGGAATTTCTATATCATTTGATGGTCCAAGTGATTTTATGTGTTGTTTCTTTTTCTCCTTGTTAACTTTGATGCTCTATAGTAGAATCAAACCTAACTAGAGCATGACTACTGCCATAGTCTCTTTTACCTCCTGAATTTCAACTACTGAAATTTTGAGGTAATAATACCAATTATCAGATAAGATGTTGATAGAATACCCTTCTCATAAATTAGCACCAATCTGTACAAACAATGTTCTTGGGGTTTTTTTCCTGTTCTAGATAAAAATTATTTAGTAGTAAGTTTAACTAACTCATTAAAGCTCTCTGGGACTCAGTTTCCTAATAAGTAAAATGAAGCGGTTAAACTAAATGATCAGTAAGGTTCTTTCCAGCTGTAAAATCCTATAATTTGATTTATGTCACCTTGGGAATGTTATTTATCTCTCTGCCTTCCTTTTGTATCTCCATGGATCATATTAAATGCTGTATCCTGAATAATGCAGAGTAAATTAGTACTCAAGTATGGAATATTCTAATAAATAATACTAAGCACGCCATGCCGTGAATATGTCACATGGAGACATTAGGGATTAATGAATTCATAGGTTAATGGCTCAAAGCCTTTTACTTAAGAATTTTAATTTCCATTGCCTAGAAGTGGTAGCCATGACATCATCAAGCAATTATGTGCGCTGCTTGAGTCTCTCCTCTGGTGACCTCTTAGTAACAGACTTATATACTGCCCCGGCTTACTCACGTACATTACTTCCATGGGGCTTAACTTAAAAGCATTATTCATTGATATTGTTAGGCATTACTTCATTTGCTATTTATATTTATCTTAGGGACTGGAGTCTTTCTCTGTAGTTGTATAGTCCAAAGTTGTGACCCTCATAAAAACAATCAATTGTTACAACCTGAAAGAATTTCTGTGCAAGAATGTTTTGGGGAGTGTCTGGTCAGCAGTATCAGTCACCTGTGGTCTAATAGAAGGCAATTCCCCAGGAATATGGTGACCTCAGATTTTATGAAGGGTGAAATTCTTTGTTGACTTTTTTTTTCCTGTGACAGCTTCCTCTAAGAGAAAAAAATATCAGCAGCTTCTGAGCTTGGAGGAAAAGCTGATCATTTCTACAGGAGGAAGGAGAAACTGCTTTAGTACTTCTGAATTCAAGATTGCTTTCCAAGCTGTCCACTGCATTGGGTTTCAATAAAACCTTTGTTGGGTTCCATTAAGGCAAACCGGAAAATCAGCACGTATTTTGTAATCAAAATGTGCAAACAATCACTAAGCTCTTAACTGCAGGAATCATTCCTTGTTTTGTATAGCAATACATCTTATACAAATAGGATGAAGTCTTTCTAAAACTATACTTTGACCTTAATTGAACATGTAGACATTATTTGAAATGTTCCTCCAATCAAGTCTTACTTCAGTCTCTCATTAGTGTGTGGGAGTGACCTTGTCTTCTTGAAGTATAGCTCAGAGGCTCTCGGAGATCCTGTCAAACCTTTTCTATCTTTTCCATCTTTTTATACTTTACTCTCCTCCATTGTACTCCACAAGTACCAGACACTGGCTTCCTTGCTGTTCCTCAAACAACACATTCCATCTCCTGACTCGGTACTTTGAGGGGCTGTTGCCCATGTCAAGTCTCATAAATCTCATCTTCTATAAGAAACATTTCCCTTTAATGCTACTGCCTTCTTTCTGAGATTATCTCATATATATGTATATATTACACATATGTACACACATATACATACATATACACAAACATACGTGTATATGTCAGATAATCTCATATATACGTATATTATGCACATGTGTGTGTTATATATCTTGTCTAAATATACTTTTTTGCATATTGTCTCTCTTATCAAACTATGAGCTCCTTCAGATCAGGGACTGTTTTCCTTTTTTCTTTTATTTTTGTCTTTTTGGAGGGCGGAAGGCAGGGTCAACTGAGGTTGAGTGACTTGCCCAAGGTTACACAGCTTGTAAGCATTAAGTGGATTACTTAGGCTGGATTTGAACTCAGTTTCTCCTAACTCTAGGGTCAGTGCTCTATTCACTGCACCAATTAGCTGCCCCAGGGACTTTTACTTTTCTTTGCAACCCAAGAGTTTAGCAACAATGCTTGGCATATCATAATTGCTCAATAAATGTTTGCTGATTTGTTGTCAAAAGACTCCAAAGCACAGATTCAAGAACAAACCTCATTTAGAATTGGGGCCTGAGTTAAAATCCTGACTCTGTCACTTATTTTTTTGGTAAGCTTGGACAAAACTGCTTAACCTCTCTGGACCTCAGTGTCTTCCCCTATAAAATGAGGGGATTAGACTAAAGAAACTTTAAAGTTCTTTCTAGCTCTAAATCTATGATGCTCTAATTTATGGTCCTGTTACTACATGTCTGTGATCTAAGGACCAACATAGCTAAGTATGAAAAAATGTATTACTTAATAGTTGACTAGCAAAAGATAACATTGTTTTGTTACAGCTACTCATAAAATACTGTCTGTTAAGATGTACAGAGGATTGAATGTGAAGGGAGAACCTCTTTGGTAATGAAACCACAATCCATGCATCATTGATGAAGGTATCAGAGATCTTATTCTTAGTCGACATGGGAATTAGATATTATTGTGAGGAGAATCAGAACACTGGCCCAAGAAAACTTGTTCAAGTCTTCCCAGGTGCTCTATGCCATTGCTGTATTATAGGATAGAAGTAAATGGATAATACTTAATATAAAATAAGGGAAGAGGGGGTGCTGATCTAGGTAGTTCCTGATCAAGTTGAAGAGTTGTCCAATCAACCTGATGACCCACAAGGAACTCAAGCGATTGACTGACAGAAGATTCCACCCCTCCTTGTCAGAACTGTCAGTTCTTGAGGAGTTTATCTTCACTTTTTCCCTTGTATATCACAGGGCAGACAGGGAGGGAGAATTTCTCTCCTTTCCTGCCCCTACTCACCAGGAGCCCCATTGATTACTAATAGTAAATAACAGTGTTATGTTTATGTATCTATAGACAGACAGACATATAGACATACATACAAACATACAGATATAGATATAGATGGATATATGTTTCTGCAAGTGCCCTGAGAGTAAAGTTGCTCAATCTTAACTCGAGCAATCACCAGGATGTAGCAGCAAGCACCCCAAGCGTCCTCAGGGTTTGCTGCCAATACAGGTTCTTGGATATGCTTTGTTAAAGGAAAGCAACTCAAAATGGGTTAACAAGCTTACTTTAATCAGTCAAATATGTATCATTTACTTAGTTCAGGGGAAAGAGGTCAGCACCCCGAACTTCAGAATATACAGACAGAATTATCAAAACAGAAACAGATCAAGTAGACAGATTTCAAACTGTCCAACCATTACATCCATACCCAGTCAACATCTGGGTTTCAACAAAAAGCCGGGGGGCTCTGGACAACGGCTTCCCAGAATCCAGATCAAATCACAGAACACTTCTCAAAGTGAGTCCCGAAACAAAGCTACACATCAGAGCTTATATAGCCTTCTCCTGGCTCAGAGAATGTAACAACCTTATTGACTCACTGGCCAATCAAGAAGTATTTACTGAAAAACAAGCCTCCTACCCCAGGCTCCAGGTGCACTTTAGCCTAGGGACAGGGAAGATCTTTAAATTTACATTCCCATTACACAGGAGTTCCCTATCTCTGAACTGTCACCAGATCTAGTCAAATTACATCCCAGAATACTTAACTGAAAGATTGAATTGCTGGGCCACTATCGGTGATCTTTGAAAAATCATAGAAAACAGGTGTACTGCCACAAGACTTGAGAAAGACAAATGTTGAAGTCTTCAAACTCTTGGGAACTTGGTGCAGTGAAAAGAGCACAAAATCTGTAATCAGAAGACCTAAGTCCAAATTCTGAATATGCTTCTTATTACCTGAGTGATTTTGGACAAGTCACTTCATGTCTTGGGCCTCAACTCTGAAAGCTATAAGAACTATAATCAATATAACGACCATTTAGGATTCCAGAGGATCAAAGATTAAGCATGATATCCATTATGGAGAATGAGACATATATTGTTATAGCCACTGAGGGAATTTGTTTTGCTTGACTGTGAGTATTTGTTACAAGGAATTTACTATATTTCTTTTTCTTTCCAATGGGACTGGGAGAGGGAAGTGGAGAAAATGGATTTCTGCTCATTTTTTAAAAATACAGAGGTGGGGAGAAGGCTTTACAGATATGAAATGTTGCATGCACTTTCACATGAGACCATTGTATTTTAGTTTAAAGTTTCTGTTTTGTTACAAGAGACCACTTACAAAGCAGGAATGATCTATAAATGCTTACAATAAAAACAAAACTTGTCAATGAAACTGAAAGTATGAAAAAATAGACTGGATTTTAAAATATAAAATGAAGTGCTGTCAGTTAATAGAGAGTCCTGAAGAGTTTTATTATTTAGGCAATAGGGAGCCATTGTGGAATTTAAGCAGGAGACGTCAAAGGATAAAATGGGTATTAGGGGGAAATTATTTGGCAGTAGTATACAGAAGAGTTAGGGAGGAGATATGTAAGGAAAGTAAGGAGACAGAAGCCCATTATAATGATCCAAGCACAAATAATGAAGAAATAAGCCTAAGTTAGTTTCCTTTTAGATAGATCTGAAATTTCATACCTTTGATTTTAATATAAGGACACTCTTTTGCCATCCTCAGGTCACAAAAACCTTTTTTTTCTCACTAATTTTGTGTAATTCATAGAATTTTTTTTTAATACTTTCAAATGTAATTTAATGAACCCTATAAACAGTTTAGGGAGAAATGCTAGTAAAATGCACATCATAAATTAATTGGTGCCATTTTAATAAAATGACCAAAAGCTACTCTCTTTGGGAGTCATAAATCAACAAATATAGTGAACTAAAAGCTTGGGGAGGCGGGGAGGGGGGTTGGAATCAGAGGAAAAACACGCAGATGAACAGCCGAGAAGTAAAACTGCCAAAATTAAAAATTAAGCTTAAAAAAAAAAAACTAAGAAGCTTCTCTTGAAAACATTTCAGGGGTGGCCTTTCTTTCTGACTTCTGTAGAAGGTTAGATACACTTCCTGCAATAAAATGTTCCTTCCATTTAAAATAAGATTGTTAAGTGGAAATCATATAGCATCTCAAGATTTCTGACAACATGAATTACTTGACAATCAAAAACTATTCACTCAAAAATTTTTTTTATTTTGTCTAGCCCTGTGATTTCACATTTGCAGAGAGCTCCTTGCTGTCATGATAAAAATCTGCAATGAAGAGAACTGAGGCACAAAGTCTGAGCATGACCATTTATTAGCAAGGTTGGCTACTGCCAATAAGTGAGATCCCAAAAGCCCCTCAGTGGCCTGGGATGCATTAGAACAGAGAGAACAGTCTTTTATACAGTTGCTAAAGGTGTAGGGCAGGCTTACATTTACATCTGATTGGGGATTTCCAAGACCCATGACATCAGAGTTAAATCAACCTTCTCTGGAAAATCTGGTGTTAAGCAACCTTTGACTTATGACTAGGCAAAGCATCTTATGACTCCAGGGATTCTCTCCCCTCCCCCTCCCATCTGGGGCCACAGCCTAAGCTGTAGCACAGAAAAATAGGGAAGTTATTCGTATAAAGAAGTCAAACCATCTTATAAACTCTGATGCTAAGTAGTCAAACTGTTTTTTTTAATCAAACTAATTCCTAAGTACCAATTACAGTGATTAGATACAATTCTCAATCTATAATTAATTTTTTAAAATGCAGCAATATAACATTACATTCATACAATAAATGGGCAGGCCATCTACAACTTACAGACTCACAGAGTTGTCTCAGCTGCTAAGAGGTTAAATGGCTGATTCATGGTCACACTGCTATTATGTGGCAAACACAGCTTGAAATCGTCTTCCTGACTCCAAAGAAGACCCCATATCTCTTTTTGTAAGAGATTCTTTTTTTTTTCTTTTTGCTTTTTGGAGGGCAATTGAGGTTAAGTGACTTGCTCAAGGTCACACAGCTTGTTTTTTGTGTTGAGTGTCTGAGGCTGGATTTGAACTCAGGTCCTCCTGACTCCAGGCCCAGTGCTCTATTCACTACGCCACCTAGCTGCCCCTTTGTAAGAGATTCTTGCAAGACTACTGGTAATAAATGAAGTACTTGCCAAAGTTTCTAAAATATGAGCACAAACACTATACTAAAATATTATTAGTAAAATACTATACCATACCATAATTGACATAACACAGAATTAATAAAATTCTTCTTTAGTGTCAGTTTCCTAAAAGCCTACCTAATGGGGTATTTAACAATTGAAACAAAACTTCTTGAGATTCAGAAAGAAACTCCATTACACATGCAAATCACCATCTTATTAACCCTTCTCCAATAAAAAGAAATTATAATTTTCCTCACTTTGAAAATAAGATACAAAGGGGGCGGCCAGGTGGCACAGCGAGTAAGAGCACCGGCTTCAGTGTCAGAATGACTTGTAGATCTAATCCCGGGCTCAGACACTTAGCACCCACCCAGAAACACCTGGCCGTGTAACCTTGAGCAAGTTACTTAACCCTGATTGCTTAAAAAAAAAAAAAAAATAAGATACAAAATGCCTGTGTTTGCAACATCAAGTTAGTATTTTTTTAAGCATCTACTTGAAACAAATTTTGGCAATGTTGTCACATTTTATTATTTAGAGTTATGTTTCATCCCTAATCATAATAATTTGTTCAGTCATTTTTTAGCTACGTCCAACTTTTCATGACCTCATTTGGGGTTTTCTTGGCAGAGATACTAAAGTGGCCTTCAATTTCCTTTTCCAGTTTATTTGACAAATGAGGAAACTGAGGTAAATAGGGTTAAGTGACTTGCCAAAGGTCACACAGCTAGTAGGTAGGTGTCTGAGGTCAGATTTGAACTCAGGAAGATGAGTCTTCCTGACTCCAGTCCTGGCATTCTATCCACTGTGTCACCTAGCTGCCAACCATAAGAATCAGTAATCGATGAAAGGCTTTGCATTGAATAGCCTGACATGTAACATTTCAAAGCTGTTGGTTCTTTTAATTCTGGTGATATGGGCCCCAGTCATCACAGAGGAAGGGAGTTTAAGGGAGGGAATAGGTGATGAAATGAAACTATGCTGATTTTTTGACTCAATCCCCACAAGGTCAATAACTCATGACCCTGAGATAGAGGAGTGATTAACTGAATCACCAAATGAGCACAAAGAAAATGTGTTTAATTGGCCTAGATTTGTGTCTGCCAGCTTGGTTCAGCCAGAGCTGAGAAGACAGAGGAGGAGCTCTATCCCGGAATACAGATTTAAAACTAGAAAGTAAGTTTCTTTGGAAAAAACTATTGAATAAAAAGGCCCAGACTCAGCCAAGTCACAGCTGCAGTTACATGGCATATGTAGAAGAGGTGACCAAATCAAAAGTTGAACCAGCTGAAGAGAAAATTGTAGGACACTGTACACAAAACAAATACCAAGCCGCTTCAGTGGAACACAAACTGGAATAGATCAGGAAAATTCTCTTAAAGGGGAAGTACTGGATGCAATTGAGTCTTGAAGGGAGCCAGGGTTTCCAAGGAGGAGATGTGAGGAGAAATGGATCCAGGCATGGATGATAACTTGTGCAATGAGAGGTGCAAGCTGTAATGTTTTGTATGGGGAACAGCAAAGTCAGATAGTCTGGCTTAAGTGTAACATGCATGAAAGGACATAATATATAATCAGACTAGAAAGTAGGCTAGAAGCAGATTGTTAAGGCCTTTAAATATCTAACAGAGGAATTATGTTTTTTCTGCTAAAAGCGGTGGGAATCGCTGAACCTTTCTGAGCAGACGAGTGATGTGGTTAGACTTCAGCTTTAGGAAGATCAATTTGGCAGCTGTGTGGAGGATGATTAAAAAAAGGAGACACTAGATGCAGGGAAACAATTAGAAGGTTAGTAATAACATTATAAGTACAGGGTTACTCTAATGTATATAGCAAAGGAGTCTTATTGATGTACAGAACATTATCAAAAATAAATGTTACCTTTTCTAACCCCTATGAATTTTGAGAATCCTCATGGTTTTTCAGTTTAGGGAAATTCATAAGTAATACTGAAAAATAGAGTGGGAAAAAAAATCATGCTTCAGGAAATGGGCAATCCCCCTTGATTTCTAATATGTAATTTATTTATTACTTATGATGAAAGTAAATTACAGTAATTCAATTCATGAGGAGAAGAGTTTCAATAATATGAAGTCCCACTGCCAGGATTTAGCTGTGGAAAATTTTGTTGAACTGTAGAATGAGACTTCAGGGCAGTTTTGCAAACATAATCAGGTTTGCAGATTATTAAAGTGGGGATTGGAGCTTCTCTTACACATAATACATTTGCAACAGCAATCATGCTGGAAGATTATCTTTGAAAGATATTGATGGAATGTGATTAAAAAAAATTATTAGTGTGCAGTCAAGGAGACAGAAATTTCCTTCACAGAATGACCAGCATTGCTAATCTAACGATTTTTTTTTCCTCTCTCTAGAATGCATCGTGCCCTAAATATTCCTAGCTCATCAGACAGTTAGACAAAGTGTTAGGTTCCATATTTTGGCATACTCCTTTCCCACATAAAGGGTGAGGGGTAGAGAGGGGTGTGGTTTGTTTCACAAATTTCAAATTGTTTGGAGGATTTAAATTTCTCTTATAAATAATAAATATCATCTACAACTTAATCAGACAAGTATCAGGATTGCATGGTACTAGCTAGCTGACTCCTAATCATGACCCAAATAAGTGAGCTTTTCTTAGTTTCTATTGTCCTGTCATTTCCTCAAGGAATTCACATCTGTTCCCTTTAATTCCAAGCCTGTGTTTTACTGCTGGCCAGAGTAAAGGGGCAGTAAATTAATGTTTTATTTTTTTAAAACTTTGTGATATGGCTGAATACTGAAGTTGAAATAGTAAGACCTGAGTTTGAGTCCCAATTCTGACACTTGCTGTGTGACCCTGGGCAAGTCAATTAACAACCTCTCTAAGCTTCAGTTTTCTCATTTTAGCAATCAGGGATATTAATAGTTCTTACAGGGGGCGGCCAGGTAGCACAGTGAGTAAGAGCACCGGCTCCAGTGTTGAGAAGACCTGGAGATCAAATCCCGGGTTCAGACACTTAGCACCCACCCAGAAACACCTGGTCATGTAACCTTGAGCAAGTTACTTAACCCCAATTGCTTAGGGGTGGCCATGTGGCTCAGTGAGTAAGACCACCGGCTCCAGTGTCAGGATGACCTGGATCAAATTCGGGCTCAGATACTCAGCACCACACCCAGAAATAACTGGCCGTGTAACCTTGAGCAAGTTACTTAACCTTGATTGCTTTAAAAAAAAATAGTTCTTACCTCCAAATTTTATAATCCTTTTACTCTACTAATAATATCTGCTTTTAAGCTAGGGAGAAAAGCCTTCCCACTTACCTAATTGCTGTATCCGAGAGTGAATTGTTAGTCTGCTTCTTTCTTAATTCCATACTGGATTTACTCTTTCACCATTATTCAACCTATTTGCCATTTTCCCAGTAGTTGTTCATTTCTCCATTTTTATCTTTCTTCACTGTGTGGTTTCTGAAGGAGGTCAGGAAGAGAAAGGAGAGGAGATAGTTGTACTAAACCATATGGTTCTGATTTCATGAAAAGGTGACCACAGTGCTATAAAGATATCACCTCCTTTTCCTCTCCCCCATCCCAAAGCAGGTCAGTGACTTTTTGGTAATTTAGCATTCTAGGAGTCTTAGAAAGCTGCTAGCTTATATGACTGGCCAATGGTTGTGTGTGTGTGTATGTGTGTGTGTGTGTGTGTGTGTGTGTGTGTGTGTGTGTTAGGAAACTTGGGTTAGCTGAAATGAACCTAGAAAAGGGTACCCATAATGGTAACAAGTCTGGAAACCTATATTCCATTGTTTCTATTCCAATTTGTACATTGCTATGTACAAATCAATTCCAGGAATTGAGCATGCTTAATCTGTAGGAGGAAAAAGTGTTGGGGGATTAGGAGGATAATTGCAGGGGCATGATGGCTGACTTCAAGTTTTTGAAGAGCTATCACATGAAAAAAAAAGATTAAATTTATTTTGGTTGGGCTTGGAAGGAAAAACTAGGGGCAATAAATGGAATTATAAAGATAGATTTCATCTCATATAAGAGAAAAATGTCTTGTGACATTTTAAAAGTCTGAGAGACATAGTTTTTCAGTAATTAATCATTTTATTAATAATGCTAGTATATTGACAATAAAATGGGACAGTGACACTCTTAAATGCCAAAAACAAATCATGACAGGGGGCTCATTGTTGATATGCCCTCCAGGCATTCCTGACGTGGCAATCAACTCTGATTGGTTAACAATTAATGGGAATAATGAATATTATAATGAGAGGTGGACCTAGTCTAGTGAGAGGCTGGTGGGAGGGAGGGGGAGGAATGTAATTTTGATCATGTCATGTTCTTCCAAATCATCTCTAGTCTCCAAGGGAAATCTGGACAAAGGCTCTATATCCCCCGCCCAAGCCAGAGAAGACAATGGGTAGGAGTTTCATCTTAGATTAAATTCCTTGTAAGGGTGGGTGGGATAGCAATATCTAAATTGAAGAGAATGTTAATCCCATCTGCTGTGCTGTTAGTCCTATCCTTCAGAGGCTCAGCCTTGAAATGAGAACATTAGGAAATGGAGAAGAACTCTAGATATCTCCAAATCATTGGCTATAAAACCAAAATCATTTCTCTCAGTTCTAGCAATTATAGCTCTGTGGAATGGAAAGCCACACAATGTGGAAGATCAACCTCAGAGTCAGAAAGACCTGGGTTTTAGACCCACCTCTAACACATAGTAGCTATGTGACCATTGGCCGGTCATATAAACTCACAGCTTTCTAAGGGTATTAAGTTACCAACTGACCTGCTTTGGGAGGGGGGGAAAAAGGAGGTGATATCTTTATAGCACCATGGTCACCTTTCCATTAATTTATTCCAGTTTATCAAGCTCCTTTCTAAAATTATACTCGGCTCCATTCTTTTTTTTGGGGGGGGGAAGGCAATTGGGGCTAAGTGACTTGCCCAAGGTCACACGGCTAGTTAAGTGTTAAGTGACTGAGGCTGGATTTGAACTCAGACCCTCCTGACTCCAGGGCCTGTACTGTGCCATCTAGCTGCTCCCTCACCTCCATTCTTGATGTCAGGTCCATATGCTTTCAATACAAATTCCACCACCTCCTTAGCAAGGGTTCCAATAAAGAAGACACATAGTAAAGAAAGCTATAAAAGGAGAAATAAGGAACCATGATAAAAAATGGTAAACAGGTAGTCAGTTTTTGTCCCTAATGATGAAAGATTAATTCGAGAATAGATTAAGTAGCTGGCAGAAAAACTTCTCCTGAAGTAGGGTAGAGGGATTGGAGGATGGGGAGTGGGGAGAGGGAGAAATATTTTCCACACTGGTGAAATCACAGATCTAGACACCCTACCCCACCCCCAACAAATGGAATGGGATTGCCTCCAGGGGTCTTTGAGCACAGGCTGAATGATCACTTGTCAGGGAGTTAGAGGGATTAATTGAATGTGGACTGAACTAGATAAGTACTTCTGAGGTTCCTTTCAACTCTGAGATTCTATAACTCTACTGCAAAGTATATATGCTGCCCATATAAGTAGCAGATAGCTAGATCCTGCAGTGGAGAAAATTGTGGACCAGGAGCCAAGAAGATTTCAATTCAAATGCAACCTCAGATACTAGCTGTGTAATCCCTGGGTCAATCACTTGACCACTGTCTAACTCGGATTCCTCAACTGTAAAATGATATTAATAATAGCGCCTACCTCACATGGATTTTGTGAGGACCAAATGTGATAATATTTGCAAGCACTTAGCACAGTACCTGGTATATGGGTATAGAGGCTTGTTCCCTTCCTTTCTCATGTATTATCCTGAATGTCCCCATGGGACATCTGAATGTGTAGATATGGAAAAACAGCTAGCTAGCTGTCTCTGGACTCTTGGTCACCCTTCTCCATGGGGGACTGTGATTCTTGCTTTGAGGCGAACAGTAGAAGGGGCCATGAGGCTAGCTGCTCTATTCTCCTTTGAGAGAGAGGGAGGCACCAGATGGGAATTATGTATATTTCCTAATTATGCTGGTCTGGGAGCATATTTTTAGTTTCAAGAGCATTTAGCTTCCATAGTCACTACCTTAAAGGTAAAAGATATGCTATGAGTCCTCCATGACAGTCTAGAACTGCACACATTTTCTCTCCAGACAAGATGAAGAATATCCCTTTTCTCTGAAGCTCTCACACCAGCTCTACCCTATCCACATTCTTTCTACCAATTTAGGAAACACCTAATTAGCAGCATTCAAAATAACCTAGGCTTGACACCCAGACATTCACTACTTGGAATAAGACTTTGTGAAAAGAATATCCTTTTTCAGTCAATATGCTCTTTGTTTGAGATCAGTAAATATGTTCACTGCATTCATAAACCAGATACTATAACTGTATACCATGAGTGATTTAGAGAAAGAACTCTGACTTAAGTTTTTTGTACATAGTGACTTCTTCACAAATATTGGCTGAATTAATAAGTCTGCAGAAAAAAAAACTTATTAATGGGACAATGAAAACAAACTACCTGCACTTAGATCTAAAGTAAAATAAAGCTGTCTGTATGAAGAACAATCATGATTTCTGTGTTCTGAGTTAAAAAAAGATTTCATATGTCTTATTTCCTATTTTCTAACTGCATATTTTAAAAGCCTTCAGGCTGAGCTTCCTTCTCCTTCTTACCCCATTCTGCTTCACTATCATGTATTGAAATTCTAAATATCCTTTGAGTCCTTGCTCAAATGTCACTATTTCCACACAGATTTCCCTATTCCCCTCCTAATCAAAAGTGATCCCTCCCTCCTCTAAATTCTCATAAAACAAACAACCAACAAGTAGTTATTAAATGCCTACAATGTACTGTGTCCTGAATAAGGCACCAGGGATACAAGTACAAAGAATGAAATAATTTCTACTTATAAGGAGCTTATATTCTAAGTCAGTGGTGTCAAATTAAATTAGAAACACTATACATAAGGATCTAAGCAGACTACACTTTAACTTAAAAAAACACATATTACTATCATGTTTTGTTGTATTTTTATTTTTTTATTAAATATTTCCTAATTACTTTTAAGTCTGATTTGGGTCACACTCAGGAGTGTTGTGGTCCACACACAATATATACATGTTTGACACTTCTGTTCTAAACTAAACTCAAAGCAATTTCTTTTTATCTCTGTTGTGTACTCAGCACGACAATATTCAAGGTGTATTTATTTGTGTACCTGTATTGAACCTCTTATTATATAATAAGTTCCTTGAGGAAAGATACTATAGTTAATACAAATATTTCGTATGTCTACTTCCATCACAATACCTTATACTCAAATATTTATTGAATAAATGAAAAATTTTATTGAAAATTTGAAATTTATATTTGATTGAAAAATTGCAATTGATATTTGATTTATCAAATGCAATAAACTTTTTAACCTTCATAAAGTAATCAAGTTGATATAAATAGTTTATATGGACAATTGATAGATTTTGAAGAGTCTGTCTTATTTCTGGAACTGTTAAGTTTTGTTTTCTCTGTCCTCCAATGAAATGGAATTGTTCTTTAGAACAGAAATGTAGTATTAGAACTTTGAATGATTTTGTTATCAACTTTCCTTTCTATCCTAAAATATATCCAGATGATTATTTTGTTGTTGTTTTTAGAGAATCATAGAAGAATTATTCCTGACATCCCAACTATTCTCTCCTCTTTCATACACTTTTCCTCCCTCGTCTATAACACTCTAATAAACCCCCATCTATAACACTCTAATCCAAGACTATCATCAAACTCCAAAATTTTACTTATGTTCTTATTAGTTTGAATATGAAAATAACTGTTGTCTTATGCCAAACACTCTCTAGGAAGGAGGAAGGGAGGGACATAATATTTAAAACTTTAAATTTGTGAAGGAGAATAGGGAAAGCAGCCTGAGGTTGATGGCACAGTGATGGGGAAGTGTGGGTGTTCCTCCCACTTCTGTTTCTCCTATCTTCTACTTCCTCTTTTTGCACATCAGGAGTTAGGGACTAATTGGGGCAATTCTATTATCAGTAATAGATTAAAACATTTGTCACAAAAATGTTCACAGATTTTTCTCTCCTCTTTCCCTGATTTTTCATTTTTTTATCCACTTTCCAACATTATCTTTAAATATTCTTAGGATGATCTGACTTAATTGAGTCATGTCAAGCTTTCTACAAATGAATTTTTCTCTTCACTGTTTCTCTGTTTCATGAGATAGTATTTCTCACAATCTTCCACCATCCTCCTCCAAAGGTTCTTGCAAATGAGTTTATATTTTAGACCAACACAATCTTTGACTGCTATATCTCTATGGGTGGCAAAGAAATCTGGTATGGTTTTACTGAGGTATTTTTCTGGATTCTTTTGACCTCCATATTGAGTTTGCTCTTTTGTGAGTTAAACTTCCAAAGGCAGTGTTGACAATCAGTCAACATAAAGCATTTCTTACTCTATGTGCCAGATACTGTCCTGGAAGCTGAGGATAACAAAGACAAAAATGGAAAAGACCCTCCCTTCAAAGGGCTTATATTCTACTGGAGGAAGATAGCACCTACATATAAAATAAATATATCTAGAATAAATACAAAATCAATAACTATAGTAATTTGAGGATATTACACTAATAGCTAGGGAATTAAGAAAGGCATCATATAAAAAATGGAGCTTAAATTTAATCTTGAAAGAAGTACTACAATTAACATTTACATAATGTTTTCAGGTTTGCAACACAATTTATAAACATTATCTCATTTTATCCTCACATGATCATTTACAATTATTATCCCTTTTTTATCCTCACAACAACCTTGTCAGGTAAGTACTATTATTATCCCCACTTTACAGATGAGGAAATTGAGAGAGGTTAAGTGACTTGACCCTGTTCACACAGCTAGTAAGTGTTTGGGGCAGTATTTGAACTCAGGTCATCCTGACTGAGATGACAATTCCTGCCCAGGCATGGGGCGGAGTCAGTGCAAAAATGCAGAGACAAAATGGAGCCTCATTTATGAGGAAAAGAAAGAAGACCAGCTTAACTGATCCACAATGTGTGGAAAGGGGAATAATATACACCCAAGCTAGAAAGGTAGATTGGGTCTAGGTTATAAAGAACTTTAAAACCTAAGTCTGTATGGATATCTGTTCTCTAACACATTTTCAATTTTTTGTAATCAATAGATACTTTATATAGGTCAGATAAGAATTTGAATTACATTCCATGTTTTATCTCTATCATTTCTTCATATATGTAGTTTATTTTTATCTTCTAGTAAGTCAATGGTCAAGGTGGTGAGTTCCTCTTTGAAACCTCCGTTTGAGGAATCCCTGTTCTGACCATGCTAACTTCTTACTTCACTCTGCTCCATACTATTTCACCCCTTCCTCCTCTGGAGCCAATTGGTGAGTTCCTCTTTAAAATCTCCATTTAGGAAAGTATATATGCCAAACATGTTCACTCATTTCACATGAGTTAATGAATGAAAGAATGATTGGAAAACCTCACTTTTTTCCCACCTTGCCCTCCTGCTTTTCAGCTCCCTTTTACATGTCTCCTTACATCATTAAAATGTAATCTTCCTGAGGTCAGGGACTATCATTCTTTTTGCTTATATTTGTATTCTCAGCACTTAGCACAGGGGCTGGTACATAATATATGTGTAATATGTGCTTTATCTAATCTAAACTAACTTAACCCATTCTTGTCTATACATACATAGTTAATTCAGAAATGTGCACACATTGCTATTTACTGTCATAATTGTATGGTAAGCTACTTTTTTATACCATTTTTCCTCTATCCTTGTCATAATCTGTATCTTCTAGCTTCCATCTTAAAGAAAAAAAGTAACATAGAGATGATAAAGAAGAGATTTATAATATCTAGTCAAGAGTCTTCTGCATAGGCTGTAATCCTTTAAACCTTTGTTTCTTTCTACTGAACCATATGATCCAGCATGTTTTTGCAATCCTCACTATGCTTTTGTTTGTAATGAAATCACCCAATATTAAATCAATGCGTATTTAATTTGGAACATTTTATCAGCCTTAAAGACTTTTTCCTATTTGCTCATCTCCTGTTATGGATGTTGACCTATAAACTGTAGCTATCTTCATGGTAATGTTTTTTTTTTCTTTATGCTCATCATGAGCCTTGCAAGAATGAGTTGTAGTAGAGTTGAAAGAACTACCTATTCAGATCTCAGTTCTGACTTAGCAGTGTGACCCTGGGTCCAATCAATCAAAAACATTTTAACTAGATGTGGTGTTGCTGTTTAGTCATTTTTAGTTGTGTCTGATTCTTTATCGTCCCTTTGGGAGTTTTCTTGGCAAAGATGCTGGAGTGGTTTGCCATTTTCTTCTCCAGCTCATTTTACAGATGGGGAAACTGAGAGGTCTTCCTGACTCCAAGACAGGTGCTTTTTCCACTGTGTCACCTAGCTGGCTCTAACTAGGTATAACAGGAGGTCTATTTAGTTGAGGAGACTTGTGCACACATGGGGGAACCTGTATGAAACAAGAAACCTAGTTTAGTATCAGAGATTTGAGGGCTTCTATAGAAGAAAACCACTCTATGGGGTGGCCAGGTGGCTGAGCGAGTAAGAGCACTGGCTCCAGTGTCAGGATGACCTGGATCAAATCCGGGCTCAGATACTCAGCACCACACCCAGAAATAACTGGCCGTGTAACCTTGAGCAAGTTACTTAACCCCTATTGCTTTAAAAAAAAAAAAAAAGAAAAAGAAAACCACTCTAGTAAAGCTCTTGAGGCATTGCTTAGGGAAGGGAAGTGGGCAGAGAGAAGCCAAGCTTGTCTCCTGTTCCCCTAATTTGATCAGAGAAAGACCTTGTAAACCTGATAAGCATGTTAGCCTCATCCCCAGAATAGCAGCAATTAGTGTCTACCATTAGAAATCAAGGACAAACTCAACACATTGAGGAAACGAAGCTTCAAGACTCTATAAGAGGCCCACCAGAAAAAAATACAGGGGCGGCCGGGTGTCGCAGTGAGTAAGAGCTCCGGTCCCGGCGTCGGGAAACCTGGGATCAGTTCCGGCCTCAGATACTTGGCACCCACACAAAAAATAACTGGCCGTGTAACCTTGAGCAAATTACTTAACACCAATTGGTTAAAAAAAAATACATCTTGCCCAAGGGGAACTTAATGACTACCCCCTGTTCTGAGGAATCCCTGTTGAACCCCCATGAAAGGGAGAAAAGGATGTCCACCAACCAAGAACTGAGAGTTACTCCTTGGTTATGTTTGCTTTCTAAGCTTAAGCCCACTTTCCTCTGGACTCTGTATATACTGGTGAGAGCATATCACAAACTCTTGGGCAGATATTTTGTATCAATTGTTCTTATGAAACCACTTTCTAAAAGCTAATTTTCTGACTAATTTAATCAACTGACAATCTTTGGGGGAAATGTGTGGTAGAGACTAATGAACTTTATTATTAGAAAAAACAATACCATAATTACCGCTCCCCCAAGTTTCCCTAGAACCCTGAGGCCACCTTCTGGTGATCCAATCTGCTGGTGAAAATGGTGACTGGGAGCTTAGCTCCAGAGCAGAAACTACATCTTAATCTATGACTTTATGATCTTATTAAGTCAGAGGTTTGTTACAGCTCCAGATCTATAATCCTTTGATACTGACATTCTTGTTGCCTTTGCAAACATGCTACCAACTTCTTTATTTGTCTTTCCAAGGAGGACCTGTGAACCATCTATCTGACTATCTTTCACTTCTTTATACTTTCTGTTTTTGTTTAAAGTGAAAATGCCATCATTTATAATTATTTCATTCTTCCAGGAGTGTGTTGATTAATTTGTCCTTGGACTATGACCTCACATTTTTCGTATCAACAGTAAAGTTAATGTTCATAGATGGTCTAAAAACTTCATAATCTCTTAGCACCCCTGCCCCCTTTCCCACTCTTCTTCCAAGGTCACTGAAGCAGTGGAAGGGATAGGACTGAGGGGTATTTTGAATTTTTCTTTCTTTCATGATTAAAGAATTCCTCACCTAGTGGTCAGCCTCCTAATGATATAGAATTAAATGGGAATATTATAATCAAATTATAAATCACCTACATCTTTGGATCTCTCATAGAATGGAGTCTATCATATTCTCATCACGGTCTGGGTCTTTGTTGTTCAGTAGTTTTTCAGTCACACAATAGCAACTATCTAAATTTGGATTTGAACTCTATCCACTGCACCACATAGCTGCCCAGTCCTGTTCTTACTGTAATTATTTGAGTCACTGCCTTGTCCTCATCATTAGATTTATGAGTTCCTTGAGGGCATCCCTACTGCATGGTACTGTGTCTCATGCATGGTGGATGCTTCCATCAGTGTTTCATGGATGGATGGATGTATGGATGAATGGATGGATGGATGGATGGATGGATGGATGGATGGATGGATGGATGGATGGATGAATAGATCCTCTAGATACAGTCATTAAGAATACGGGGAGTGGGGGGCTGCTCATAAATTTCTGAGATCAGAGTTTTCCTTGGTGAGGTATAAGACATTCTGGAAACAGAGATGATTCAATACAATTTCTCCTCTAAACATCCATTTGGAGAATGTGTCTTGTGGTAGCAGGTTATGACTCCTGGAAGCTGGTGACTGATGTCAACACTCAAAAGTACCTCAGATCTAACAGTGAGAGTGGGCAAGGAATAAGGAAACTTATCAAACCTCATCTCATCCAAAACCTTCTCACTCTCAATCCTGATTTCATTGATAGCCTGGGCAGGTGAAAAAGGAGCAAGAATTCAGAAGCATGACTTAGAGGAAATGAAATTGAATTTGGAATTGGAAGACCCAGCTTCAAACTCTGGATTAGAATATTTTGAGATATCTACAATCTATGTAAGCTCAGATAAGGTACTTAAATTCTCAACCTCAGTTTCCCCATTTATAAAGTTATAGGATTGAACTAGGGTCCCATCCAATACTGTGTTTATGACACTCTCTGTAAATGCCCTTGTTTGCCTGCCCCTCTTGCTTGCCTACAGAGGTATGGAGAGAGACTAGAGGCAGGGTTCTTATATGTCAATATATAGATCAGAGGCTCAAAGCAACAGAGCAATAAAGCTTTTTTAAAAATGTTTGCCAATAGGGAAACTGGGTAGGGGCAAAGACCATAAGATATATTAGCCTGGAAAAGTGGTTTGTCCTTTTTTTAGTCATTTTTCTGCCCTTCCCCAACCCTGTTTCCTCATGATTACATCTCGACTCCCTGATTCAAACAGTCACGTCCTATTAAAGGAAAGAGACTGTCTAAATTAAATGCTTCTTTGTAATGAGCCCTGCTGATGTGGTGGCCATTACAGAGAGTCATACTGGGACTCCCCCTCTTCCATGCTATTGCCAACAGAGATGAGCCTCATCCCTTCCTGCTGCTTCTGACAAAGTTTAGAAACCAGAAACAGATTTTCCCACAGCAATAGATTTGGCAGAGGGCCTCTCATCCTTTGCTATTATTCCCCTCTAAATCAAGAAGAGGGAAGCAGATTTTTTAAACCTAACTGAATAGAATGTAATGTTTCAGCATTTCAAAGTGGGTGATTTGGTGCTGTTCATTTACCATCCTTAATGGGATTCTGGCTTGATCTCTGGAGGATCACATCCTATCTTTCCATTAGAATTAGCCTTTATTCCAGTTCCTGGTGGTTAACAGAATTTTATGATAGCCTCTGTCTCTTCTGCTCATTAGAGGAAAGGAAATCTTCACATGTCTTGCCCTTCCCACCTAGAATTGGTATTAAGCAGGTCCTTTTCTATCAGGCTTAGCTGCTGTGCCATTGACAGAAACTGACAAGAGTCAAAACAAAAAATGTACATCTTCTATATGATGTCTAATTTTTAAAACTAGAGCTATCTTGTTTTACTTATTTTGAAAAGTTCAAAATCGTATCATCTGGTACCTGGTATTCCTTTTAATGCAAAGAAATCATAAAGAACTCAAAGGGTCATTGAGAAAGTCTGTAGACTAAAATATTCAAAAGCATCCTTTAATATGTGTTTGAGGATAACTTATAATCTTTATAGTTTTCAAAATCTTTCACATATTTTACCTAATTTTGTCCTTACAACAAACCTGTGACTCAAGTTGGGCACCATTTATTATGGCCATTTTAAAGATAAAGGAATCCAAAATCCAGAAAGATTGAATTACTTGCCCAGGGTCATAAAATTAGCTAGTGACAAAGTCAATACTAGAACCCATTTTCCAGAAAATTGTGAAGACCAGATCTCTTACTGACCTACTTTGACTCTCTTGATTTTACATGATGGCCCTTTGTGATCTTAGGACACTCCTCAAGACTATTAGCTACTTGGAATACCATTTATTGGGGCAGTACAGAAATGCAAGGACCACTTTATTGCATATGGAATAACTATTATGAATTGGTTAAGTAATTATCATTCTGTAGTTCTAGTTATGTATAGTTGATGTATTCATAAGGAATCATAGCTTTAAGAAATTGGGCTGCACCAACTCAGAGAGTTCTTAAGAAATTCTTTAAGGGGGAGAGAGTCAAGAGAATAGACAGAAGCTAGTGGACCCCTCTAATCACTGAGGACAACTCCTGATTAGGAAGAAAAATATGGGACCAAGAAGGGCTGAGCAGAAAGCACATTGCCTCCATTAGGGCTAAAAGAATAAAGGGGTGACCTTCCAAAAGTAGATGTTTACGTGTCACTAGAGATTCACAATAATAAGTACCTATCTCTCTTCTGCCTGTCTTTCTAAAATAAGATTCCACTGATCCTGGGCAAGTCACAACTTCTTCCAGCTTCATTTTCCTAATTCATAAAATGAGAAAAAAATAATAGCACCTACCTCCCAGGGCTGCTGGGAGCATCAAATAAAACATTTGCACATCACTTTGTAACATTTAAAGTGCTATATAAATGCTGTATATGATTACTGTCATTGCTTTTCACTAAATTTAACTTTAGAAGTAGAACTAAAAGTTGAGGGATATTTTGAATTTTTCTTTGTTTCATTAATTCCCAAAGAATTCATCAGCTAGAGGTCAGTTTGCTGTTGGACTACTAATATGTTACATGGGAATTAAATTATAAATCACTTTGATTTCTCCCTTTTTGGATCTCTCATCATACAACATCTATGATACTCTCATTATAATCTAATTCTTATTTATTTCCATCACTGTGTTCACAAAGATGTAAACTTCAGTTTTAAATGATTGACAAATAGCTCAGTTAGTGGGAAAAAATATAAATTAGAACTAGAATAAGAGTACGAGGATTAAAATCAACTTTAAAGGAGTCAGTTCATCCAGCCCTTACTGAAAATATTGTTACTGCTATTTGACATTTCTAATGTGCACACAACTCCTGCCAGGAGGGAATGATTTTAGAAGTCTACTTATTCAAGCTGCACCTAAAATGTTATTAACACTCTAACTACTGTTGATAATAGTAACAATAACTAGCATTTTACCTACTACTTTAAATTTTGCAAAGTGCTTTATTAAAAAATAAACAAGCATAAGAACCCTGAAAGGTAGATAGCATAGATTTGCCGAAGAGAATGGAAGCTCTGAGACGTTGTGATTTGCCCATCCTTCTATAGCTAGTAGGTAAGGTGGGAAGTGAATCCAAATCCATTCCCTTTACTATTGTACTATGGATCCTCCATCCTTCCTCATTCATGCAAGAAACATGAAGTATCTAATATGTGCAAAGCCCCATATTCTTGGTTCTGTATTTGGACACTGTAAATGTCCCACAGAGTTTTTTCCTGGGCCCTCTTCCCTTCTCCATCTATTCTACTTCACATGATGATCTCATCAATTCCCATAGATTTAATTACTAGCTCTATGCTTTATGATTCTCAAATCTACCTACCCTCCCCCCAATTTTCTGATGACCACCAATCTCAAATCTCCAACTGGCTTTCAGACATTTCAAACCAGATGTCCAGGAGATTTCTTAAACCCAACATGTCTAAAATAGAACTCATCTTTCCCCCAAACCTTCCTCCTTTCCTCTCTATTGACTTTAAAAAACTGTGTACCAACATTGTCCTTGTTCTACTGTATTTTTATTTATTCTGTTAAATATTTCCTAATTACATTTTAACCTGGTTCAGTTAAACAACTCTAGGAAATGTTGTGGGTTTATGTTTGTCCCCTCTGACAACAAGAACCCATATTCCAAAAGGGGGGGGTAGAAATAGAGAAAAATGGATATGAGAAATGTTATAAATGGAAAACTGGTAGAACTAGGTAATATATTGACTATGAAATCCTCCCTACAAGCTTCAACTCAGTTAAACATCTACTGAGCATTATTATATGTAGGACACTGTGCTGGGGATAGAGAGGTTAAAATTATAATCTCTTCTCTCTAAGAACTGACACTTTCAACAAGTGTTTTTTGAATCTGTGCTTTAATACTTCCACTGCTGAGTGATTCATTACCTGATCAGGCACTCCATTCTCAAAAAGTTCTTCTTTCAATGGACTTGAAATATAGCAACTTAAAATTTCTACTTGTTGGTACTAAAGTAGTGAATGGGAGAGGAAATTACCTGTTTTCTAACCCTTGCAGAAAGCATAAACACAACTCTCTCTGGAAGACACACTGGTCATGCACTCCAGGGAAAGCAAATACATCCAAAGGATAATATCATATATAGAGGATTTCCGAAATATTTGTCATAGAGAAGTTGAAAGAACAAGTTGAATCTATGCATGTTTCTGGGGAACATCTAAGAGCTCATATAGAAAATATATAAAGTTTTAAATAACAGCACCTATCTCTAAGGGTTATTGTGAGGAACAAAGTGCTTAACCCAGTTCCTGACATATGATAAGCATTATAAAAATGTTAGCTGTTATTAATATTATATGTTATTATATAGAGCTAATATTATTATTATATAGAACTTGTTTTGTACTTATAAAATATTTTGAAATTTTTAATGTCCTCAAATCATATTGATATGTATTATATATTAAGTTAGAAATTAATAATAAAGAATTGATTGTTTTAAAGGAAATGAATATTTCTGAAGCTTTCCAAGACTCCCACCTGCCAGAAATGAACCACTCCAAAGTACCCCGGGCCAGTTCTGAGAGCCTGGGCAAACAGTTACAGGGGTGGGTTCTCCATCTAGTGGCCAAACTCTGTCAAGGCACTTAGATGAATCCAAGATACTCAGGAGATCCATGGATCTGTTTTTAATGTTTTTTAACATTAAAAGTGTTAAGTTTTATAAAAGCATTCTCTTCACAAAATCCCTCTGAAATAAGAAATAGGAGTTCTGTTAACCCCATTTTACAAACAAGGAAACTCAGGTTCAAAGAAATGAAGTTATTTGCCCAGGATCATTTAGCTAGTAAATGTCTGAGTCAAGACTTGAACCCAGGTTTCCTAACTTAAAGTTCTTAGTCTGTTTTCACTCCACCATGTTCTCTTATACTTGCATGCTATCAAAAATAATGAGAATAATTTCTATGATGACATCATAGAAAGTGGCAGTAATATGTCATGGTCCAATAAGAGTTAAACATTGTTCATACATCAAATCAATCTTGCCAATTACCAAGTTATGAAATTCTTTGCTTCATGAAGTACCTTGTCCATATTATGGTTCTGCCACTAAATAATCACATGAATGGGCAAGTCACTTCATCTTTCTAGACCCTAATTTACTTATCTAGAAAATGAAGGAGATTGTATGCCGCCATGGGTGGGGGAGGGGGGAAGGGGAGGAAGGTGGAGAAAATTTGAAACTCAAAGAACTGGGGAACTAAATCTTGTAAACTCAAAGCAAATGAACAAATTAATAAAGACAAAAAAAGTAAAAAAGAAAATGAGGGAGTTAGACTAAACAGTTTCCATGATTTCTTTCAGTCCTACTAGTTTATGTCTCAGTATGCTCAGCAAATGTTGAATGAAGTGATTTTGTATTTATATTAAAATATCTATATATTTTAATATTAGCACTCTTTTATAGGTTTCCTTCTTAAAAGTATAGAATAATAGAAAGGACCTTAAATGCCAAAGTTTCAGCCCTGTATCCAGTGCATTTTCTCCACAAATCCCTTAATAAATGGTCATCTAACCTCTGTGTATATACTTCCAATGATTAGAAAACACTTTACCTAAAAAGATAGCCTAGTGGGGGTGGTTAGGTGGTACAGTAAGTAGAGCACTGGCCCTGGAGCCAGGAGGACCTGAGTTCAAATCCAACCTCAGACACTTTATAGCCGTGTGACCTTGGGCAAGTCACTTAACCCCAACTGCCCTCCAAAAAGCTTTAAAAAAAAGATAGCTTAGGACATTTTTGACAGATCTAACTGTTAGGAAGTCCTCCTTACTGAGCTAAATCTATGCCCTTGACCTGAGTTCTGCTTTTGAATGATTTATAAGATGTTTAAACCTTTTGTTAGATAATAGCCCTTCAGATTCATGGAGGTATCTATTTTGTCTTTCCTAAGTTTTCTCTTCTGTAAGCTAAACATCCCTAGTTCTTCCCACTATTTATCACACAGGTCCAAAGGTCCTTATTATCCTAGTTTCCCTTACTCTGAAGGCACACATTAGCCTTAGACATGATACCTAAAATAGTACTTGAATTGAACTGCATTAAAGTTTCTCAAGGTCCTTCTTAAAATGTTATGTAAAGAACTCAATACTCCAGGTATGACTTTACAAAAGAAAAGAAGAGTAGTGTTCTTAGAGCTTTTATTATGGATGCTAAAGATCAATCATTGCTGTCTAAGACAGTATTCATAGGTTCTTTGGCTCATATTGATAGTGCTGATTCAGATTAAGCAAAAACAAAAATACAAAAAAAAAAATGTACTCCAAAATCCTGTTCACATGAATGAGGGTTAAGCCACCTCTTTCCTGTATTAAATTTGTCAAATGGGTTTTTTTAACCTTAGCACAGAGTTATATGTTATTTATTATGTTGCATTTAGTTACTCACTACTCCTCTGCCCAGTAAAACTTATCCAGAACTTGTCACTCATGTCAGAATCTACCCAGCATACCTGTGTGATTGCTCTAGTAATTTCTGTATCATTTAGGTACCAGTGTATAATTTGATTTGTCCATCTATAGTCTCTCATTCATCATTCATGGTTGACTCTACTCTATTTCTGGGCACAGAAATCCTCAATGATTTCTTTCACTCTGCTTCTAACAAGTAAGTCATCATTTTTTCAAGTCATGACATGTTGCATTGTGCTTTTCCATTGACCTTCAAGTTATTTGCCATTTTAATACTCCTGAATCATTGTGTTCCATGATTCATAGCCATAGTGAATGTTATTCACATCATGCATTCACAGTAACACTAGGAGAAAGTGGAAAATAATATAACCTAGTTTCCTCTTCCTATTCATCTCTGGACTTAGCTTATTATCCATTTGTATCATTTGTCCAACATATACATTCATGTACTATTTTACGTTCAGAATATTTTGGAATTACCATCATTTCCTTTTTTCAGCCAAACTTCTTAGAAAAAGTTGTCTACACTTACTGCCTCCACTTCCTTTCCTCTCATTCACTCCTCAGCCCTTTGCAATCTAGCTGCCAACCTCATTACTCAACTGAAACTTTTCTCTCTAAAGTTATCAAGCTGCCAAATCATATGGTCTTTTCTCAGTCCTAATCTTTCTCAACCTGTCTTCTATATTTGACACTGTTGACCAAACATGGCTTCTTTCAAAATACTCTATCCCCTCTTGGTTTTCATAAGGCTATTCTCTCCTACAGCTTTGCCTGACCTTTCCTTCTGCTGACTCACCCACATCACAACGCTAACTGTGGGTAACCTCCAAGGTTCTATCCTGAGCCTCTTCTCTTTTTCCTCCATACTATTTCTTAGAAACCTTATCAGCTCCCATTGGTTTAATTATTTTCTTTATGCAGATGACTTCCAGACCTATGTATCTGGGGCCAGTCTCTCCTCTGAGCAACAGTCCCAATTAATTACCTTCTGGATATTTCAAACTACATCTCCTAAAGATATCTAAAACTTGACATGCTTTGACATATCTTTCTCCTTAAACCCTCACTTTTCTAAAGTTCCTTATTTGTGTCAAAGTCACTACCATCCTTCCAGGGTATCAAGTATGTAATTTCAACATTACCTTGGAATCCTCACTCTCCCTCATCTCATATAGCTAATCAATTGCCAAATCTTTCGCCTTCTATCTTCACAAAATTTATTACATCTTATTCATAGAGTTGCCACCTTAGATCATGTCCTCACCACCCCTTGCTTAAACTATTGTAGCAGATTCCAAATTGCTCTCCCTGCCTCAAATCTCTCACTACTCCAGTCAATTCTGCACACTACTAACAAAATAATTTTTCTTAAGCTCAGATCTATGTGACTCCTCTCCTCAATCAATTCCTAGTACTTTCCTGTTGCCTTTATGATAAATATACCTCCTCTATTTAGCTTTTAAAGTCCTATACAACCTGGCCTCAACCTATCTTTCTAGCTTTATTGGACATTTCTTCCCCTTCTTCACCCTGTGGTCTGTACTAATGATGTCAAACTCAAATAGAAATGTGGGCCACTAAACCATACACAAGGATCCCTTTGGGCCACATACTGCCTTAGTTTTAAAACACATTATTAGGGCAGCTAGGTGGCAAAGTAAAAATAGAACACTTGTCCTAGAGTCAGGAGGACCTGAGTTCAAATTTGGCCTCAGACGTTTGACACATAACTAGTTCTGTGACCTTGGGCAAGTCACTTAACCCCAATTGCCTTGTCTTCCCCCTTACAAAAAAATTAAAACACATTATCTATATTTTATTTTATTTTTATTTTGTTAAATGTTTCCTAATTACATTTTAATCTGATTCAGGCCACACTCAGGAGTGTTGTGGGCTCCATATTTGACACCTCTGATAAAAACAAACTGGTCTTCACTCTGTTCCTCCCATAGTATACTACCTCCCATCTTGTGTCTTTGCATTGACATTCCTCATACCTGAAATGTAGTCATGCATATAAGATCAAATGAGATAATATTTGTAAAGTGCTTGTCTGTTTCTTTCTCTTCTCTCTCCTACTCATAAAAGGATTCAGAGAATTTCCCCTTCCTTTAAGATGTAACTCAGCCACCATTTTCCCCATGAATCCTATCCTGCTCATTTTTTCCCTTTTCCTCCCCCTTTTCTACTAATTTATTCCCTCTCAATCTACCTGGTAGTCCAGGGACAACTATGTGGTGAAGTGGTCCTGGTCCTGGAGTCAGGAAGGCTCTTCTTCCTCTTCCTCCCTGAAGTCAAATTCCAGCTGAGATACTAACTTCATGAATGACTCTGGGCAAGTCACTTAAGTTCTCTCAGACTTAGTCTCTCAATCTGTGAAATGAGGATAAAAATACCTCACAGAGTCATGTAAGGATCAAATGAAAAAAATGTGTGTAAACCTTAGAGTATATAAATGCTATTATTAAACTACTTTTTATATATTTATTAACTTTATGTTCATATGGTATATTTATGTATGTACTTGTCTTTCCCATTAAAATGTAAACTCATTGCAAGGAAGGGTTATTTCATTTTTTTGTATTTGTAATTCTAGCACCTAGTACAATTCCTGATGTGTAATGGGTGCTTAATAAATATTGATTGATTGATTGATCAACATTGAAAGGGGGAAAAAGTTTCTCAACCTTAACTATGGAAACCAATTAAAGTACACATAAAATATGATACCATTTACAGGATCTCTTTAATAAGACCCATAGACACTTAAAAGAGATGACCTGGACATCTACAATGAAAAAACTGAGAATGCATTTTCCCCATATTTAATGATATGCAGTTAATCAAATGATCCATTGGAAACTGCATATATTTTGGACATTCATTAAGCTTTAACAATTTGAAACTGTACTTTTGGGATATATTGTATATGGACAGTGAGCTGGGCCCAAGATTGAGTAGAAGGAAATTAGTCTAGATCAAAATCTGGAAACTGCATAGGACTGTCAGGATCACAAGCCCCGCCTTCAAAGTCCATCTTTTTTTTTTTTTTAATCAATCACCACTGTTCTCCTAGTAATACTCTATGACTGCCAATCATGGAATACCATGATGTTAAAATAACTAAAATTATGAGTGACTCAAAAGACAATGGAAAAATACATAATGGATAGAAAGAGGCAGCAGCATACCAATGACTTGCATCAAGGGTTGGGAAGGAGAAGAAAAAGGACAATGCATTCATTAACTGCCTGCTTTGTGCCAGGCCCTGTGCTAAGCACTCTACAAAATATCTTTTTTTATCTTATTTGCATGAGGGGAAAGAATAAAAGACATTGTCATCAATGGTATGAATAACTAGGAAAACATATGCACCGGTCACATAATGAAAATGAAGGATAGGAGATGATATGTCTAAGTGATCCACTGGCAACCATATAAATTTAAAACAATTCAGTACCTTGGGCAGATCCTCCTGGAAGGCTTTACAAAAAGATAAGGATGAGAATTACACAAGATAAGAATATGTGGAGGGTGTGTGACTTGCACTAGCAAGGGAAATATCCACACAGATGAGATCACAGAACCACTGAACCAATGAAGCAAATAATTTACAGAAATTCCCTTTATACACACCTTTTCAAGAATACATCTGTGATGTAAAGCAAGGTACTGCTGAAAAGGTCTCTGAAGATCCTTTCTTTCTTTGCTATGGAAATGAATGTAAAGAAAAAAGAATCAAGCCATCTCTCCTACCTAATGTTAATCAAAAGTAAGGTGTAAAATCTTCAAGTACTGAGCAAACTGCCTTAGGATATTTCTTTATACACACAGCTCTTTATGTTGCAACTATAAAGTACAATCAGCATAGGAAGGACCATTTTCAGGAGCAACTTGACAAGTCGTCTCTTATTTATTGCTTTTTAATGAAATTTTTCATATGCATCAAAATATAATCATTCAACACATACACACACATGCGTACAAATATGCCTCAGAGAATCAAATATTTTATAATAGGAGGTCTGTGTACACTAGTAATTTTTCAATATGGAAATACCTAATGGTTTTCTTTGTGTTCAGTGAAAAGAAGGAAGAATAAGTGAATTTTGTCTTACTGTTGACTCTCATGGAAATTTCAAAGACTTTAACAAATACTCCTTAGCTGTGTTATTTTCTTGCAGATGTGAGAAATGTATGTGCTTAAGTGAGGTATTGAAGTATTGTAGCTGTGTTCTCTCCCTCTCAGAACAAATACAAGAATATCTCCAAGATATTTTGTATGCCTTAATATGCAATATAAGCAAGAAAAAGTTCACATGGTTATCTTTTATTGATTCCATAAAAACATGGAACCAAGCAAAACAATGTTACAGTAGGCAGTTAATTCCACAGGAATAATGCCATAAATAGAAATAAACACTCTGACAGGAGTGTTAATGCCACTGGGGCAAGAAGCTAGTTCAGGTTGTCACTGACTATCCAATTTACATTTCAGGTGATTGGCTAAAGGAATTACAGTGAAATTTTTGTTAGAGTGTAACAGTGAGATTTTATTATGCTGTATTAACAAGATTATTATAAAACAAGGTCAGGGCAATATTCAGTGGAGCATAACTGGATAAATTTTCCACCTGTCAGCAGAAAAATAAAAAAGATAATTGGTCAGAGACCTCAGGGTGTCCTCATTCTCTACTGAATAACACACTTAGGGTAGTTCATAGAAATTCAAGTCTATGGGGATACTAGAAGATGACAAAGTAATGCTAATAAATTCAGGGAATTATATTGCAAATTGCCAGAAATTGAAGGACTGTTATTAAAGAGTTCCCTTTCCTGCTCCTCCTCAGAAGAAAAAAATTCTCTAGAAAGAGAGTGACATTATGACACTCAGTATTAAGATTCAGAATGCCTAGTTTTCTTCTGCTGCTTAGAGATTATTATTATAGTAGAAAACAATGAGGGTAGACATAAGGGAGCTATCCAACTGGGGTGAATCTGAAGGAATTTAACTCACCATTCGACATAAATACACACACCCTCAAAGATAATTGAATGTAGTAAAATGAAAACTTTGTCAATTTCAAGGCCCTCAGCCTGATCTTTAATGTATCTTCATGCTAATCTTCTTGGACTTTGTTTAATCCTATTTGAGATATACTTTCAGTCAAGAAAATAGTTTCTGCTTTGTTCTGTCAATTCCAAATTAATGACCTTGTTGTTGTTTTTTTCATACGATGAGTTTGTTCCCTCCCTGAATTTGAAAACTCCAACTTTCCTGGTTCACCTGCTTTCCCAACCAGGAAGGGTTCAGTCAAGACTGTGGAACTCAGCCAATCACCACCCCATGGCAGGTTTTAACATTCCTGGGTGGAACAGGGGGCAACAGTAAACCCTTCTGCATTTAGATGAATTGTATTTTAAGGAATATGAAGAACTGTGTGCACTTTTAGAAAACACTATAGAGGCTATCCTGTGCATAGAGTTCACAGTTGTGGATCTTCACTTAAAGAACCTCTACTATGACTTGTATTTAATTTAGATTATTGTACCTTTGGGTCCCATTCAAAATGTCTAAGCACTCATCATACCAGTGTGACTTCTATGTTGTTGCTTAGTCACTTCTGAACTTTTGTGACCCATTTGGGATTTTCTTGGCAAAGATACTGGAATGGTTTGCTATTTCCTTCTTCAGATCATTTTACAGATGAGGAAATGAGGCAAACATAATTAAGGGACTTAGCCAGTGTCACTCAGGATGTAAGTGTCTGAGGCCAGATTTGAACTCAGGAAGATGAATCTTCCCAAATCGAGGTCCCGGATTCTATCCACTGTGCCACCTCACTGACACTTCCATATTATATTGAAGAAAAAATGAAGAGGAAGATTCTGATAATGAGTAGATGGCTATAAATGAGGCCAACTACCCTTTATCACATCAAAACAGCAATAAATAAGTCCCCCCAAAAGAAATGCTCACAAAGAAAATCACAGCACAGAAAAAGTAAAAATGATGGAGTAAAAGAAAACTAAGAGAAGACGGATGCTAGGACACAATTATGCAACGACAGCAAGAACCACTAAAGCAAAACTAGGCCAACCACAAGAATCTTCAAGTGCTTAATAAGCTAAACAAGAAAAACAAAGGATGCTCTTCCATCTAGAAAGGTTCGATTAAAATCAATGAATAAAAAAAAAACACAAAAAAGTTAAATGTGAAACTTTATATCTTAAAAACTCAACAGGTAGAAAAATATCATAAACAATTTCTGATAATAGAATAGTCCAAATGAAAAACAAAATGGTGCTAGTAATAGAACAAATAACTAAAAAAAAATATGCGCAACTGGAAAAAAATGGCTTTGAATGAAAATGACAGAGCTAAAGAATAGAGTTTAGCTGAGAAGCTTGAAAATTATGTCTTCCATAAAAATAAGGGGAAAATGTTTAAATGCCTTTTTTTTAGCAAATTTCATAAAAAGATTTTCCAAGGTTGACAAGAGATTGATGGAATCCATAGGATATCAACAGGAAAATAATCCAAAATTCACCTTACTCAGAAATATAGCTGTCAAACTCCAGTTTCAGCAACAAATGTCATCAAAAGGAAATAAATCATATATAAATTGAATATCAATTCAATTCATACATATTTTCTAATCAAGAACAAGGAATGAAAAGTCTGAAATATCGTATACCCCCCAAACATGGGAAATTAGACTTTCCCATAAAAATATTACCTATTCAACAAAACTAAGCATATTTTAGTGAAAAAATATTTTGTTGTTTATAATCCAAGTAAAATATTCCAAGTGTTCTATAGAATCAAGGAGAAAGAAGCCTTGGGAATACTCAGTGACATGAAAACTTATCCTTATCTCTTCTATCTTCAAAACATCTCTCTCTTCTGTCCCATTCTCTCCACTCCCACAGCCACCACCCTAATTCAGCCCCTCATAACCTCACTCTGAATTATTACAAGAGCCTCCTATTTGGTTTCCTTATTTTAACCTCTCTCCTCTCTAATCCACTTTCCACATAGCCACCTAAGTGAAATTCCCAAAATCATGGCATTCACCTACTCAATAAATTCTAGTGGTTCCCTGTTACCTCTAGAATCAAATGCAAAAACTCCTTTATTTGACATTTAAAGCCCTCAGCAAACTTGTTCCAACTTACCTCTCCAACTTTATGATATATTACTCCCCTTCAATGAAATATTTATTCAAGACAAACTGGCTTTCTTGCTATTCTTTGTACCCATATCCAATCTTCTTTCTTCTTCAGTGACTGTTTCCCCTGCTTGGAAAGCTCTCTTTCCTCATTTCCTCTTAGAATCCTTGATTTCCTTCACAACTCTGCTCAAATGTTAATTCATGAATGATGTCTTTCTTTTCTCAGCTGCTACTAACTCCCTCCTATTGCCTTGTATTTATTTTCATATGAATTAATTTTAATATAAACATGCAGCATTGGAGGAAACTCCCAAGCAATGAGGTCAAAAATACATTTGAGTATATAGTCCATCCTCAACATTTGCCTGTTTAACATTTAACAAGTAATCTTGTGGTTTTCGTAGGAACCTCATTTTTCACTTTCACATTGGCAATCCTGCACATTCATGGCTATGTTCAGTAGAGAAAAAAATGAGAGGCATGATGCTTGCAAGTTTGTGGAGCAACTGGGGATCCTGCTAGGTGCTTCCCTGGTCTTGTTCACCCTACCATTGTAAAGAGTTCCCCATCCATATTTTCATTGTCTGCCTTTAAAACTCAAGTTTTGTGTAGCAATTATGGCCCCAAAGCCAAGTACAAATCCTTTGGGCTCTAAACCTAATCATGCAAAGTGAGTGATACAGCTAGTGAGAAAATTAAGGAGGTGAATAATATTTGTGCTGAAAAGCCTGTAGCTGCTGTCAGCCTAGCATTTGGTTTTTAACAAATCCACTATTCCTTATGTCCAGAAAAAAAATGAGAAAAGTGTTCATGAATCTGCTCCAGAAAGTGCTAAAGTAACCTCCCAAGTGTGTGATGAGGGAACTGAAAAAAAAATGGAAAAGCAAGCTAAGTTTGTGGGTAAATGAGATGGTGGCCAAATCTGACCTCCCAAGTGTCCCAGTCACCAGCACTCCACCCATATGGCCTAGCAGAAGCTCTGAGCTTGACTGGGGTGCTTTTCATGGGGGAACAGCTCAACCATGGAGTGAAATAGAAGGTTAGAGGTGGTAAGTTGTCCCTTTCCTTTTTTCACCTCAAGATTCTTTTGACATCACCATCCCTGCCCCTTCTTGTCTGGAGTGGCCTCTCCTCTCCCCTACATCTTATGGGTTATTTCGTGGTAACTGTGTTAGCAAAGTGCATATTATCAGAATTAATGTTTTATTATAAAGAATTGTATGCAGAAAAGTGTATTTTCAGTGATCTCCAGCAAAAGATTACAGTTTTGAGTGACTGAGACAGCCTAGCCTCCTCTTTCCCATAGATTCAATGTATCAACTTTTGAATTTTTTACTTTATTTTTTTTCTAGGAATGGTACCCCAATGAAAGTTGAGGATTGACTGTGTCACAAATTTATATGTGACTATGTTGTTTTATCCTATGCTATGTCAGCTCAATGAGTAAGGACTGTCTCTTTGTCTTCATATCCCCAACACCTACCATAGCGCTTCATGAATAGTGAGCCTTATAGACTTATATAAATATTGGTTTGATTGATTTTAAATTGGTTGATTGATTAAACTGAGTCATTAAAAGATAAAATAGCAAGGCTTTAAAATAATGAATGATTAAGTGGTGACTCATATATTTTAAGGGTGAGAACACAGCAAAAGTAGTGGGATATAACAAATGTATATCCCTGAACGCTTATATTAACAAAAAAATTTAAGAAATTAAAGAACTGAATATGCAAGTTAAAAATAATTAGAAAATCAACAAATGAATCAGAAGCAAGGCTTTGTCCAAAAAAAATTGTCAAGGTTCTTATTTTGAGTTTTAATTTTGCTATCTTCCTATGGTTCTTGTTTGCAATTTGAGTCATAGACATTTGTACAGGGTGTGCTGGGTGTGACCAGATATGCACTAAAATCTTCTTTTAATGTTTTCTTGCAGCTTATTTTGTGTACATTTTAAATTTTACTTTTTAATTTTTGAAAATTAAGTCTGGTTAACTTTTAGTTTCTTTAATTTGATGAATTGAAAACACTGTCATTTATATTATTAATCTTAAAAAAAAAAACCTAGGTACCATGCACGCCCTAATGATATTGCTGCACATAGCAGTGATTTGAGAGCTTGTATGCTTTATAGAAAATTTAATACAAAATTTGCCAATTAAAAAAAGAAAAAGAAATGAGGTCATACAGGTAGGTAGTGGTGGTAGACTCAGATTTCCCATTACTATTCTCATACTCTTTCTAGTACTTTTATATATTATACATCTCTATGGAATTATATTTTCAAAGATTTCCATATAATCATTTTTCTTAAACAACTTTACTTCAAATATCCCTCCAAATTATGAATGTTATCCTTGTAAACATCAATATATGTCACATTATACACCCTGAAATATCAAGTCATGCCGTTATTGCAGGGAGGAGTGAGAAAATACTTGACATGGAGTACTCTATTTCTTGAATTTTTAAAAAAAAATGGTTAACGTGAAAACTGAAATTTAGGAAGTCAGTCCTCGGGATAGAACTCTGATTCAATATCCAGAAGCTCATATGGGAACGTGAAGACAAGAAAGAACAAAGAAAAGGTAGCCATTGTGTGTTGGCCCCAAGTCTTATCTTCCTGTCAAGTATCAGTGACTTGGAAGCAGACGGACCATCAAACAGGAACCTGATAGGAAAACCACCTTGGATAGTCCAAAGGGAGGGCTGGTGCAAAGGGGTTAGAAAGGAGAAAGAGTATAGTATGGAAAAGGAACCATGCTGACTGGGAACATGACTGCAATTAAGTGAAGGAAGTAGATCAAGGTGGCTTAGAACAGGTCGCAAGGTCGAGGAAAGAAAACCTGGCATAAGTACAGCCGAGAGAGAGTTCACATGCCAATAAAGGGTCATAGTGAGAAAAGTCAATTTCATAGCAGAGTAATTAACTAATGAAATCGTTTCAGACCAACCAGGACAAAAATGAACAGATAATGCAGGATGTTGAAGCCTCAAAACCTCCAAAAGAAGGAACAATATTGAGGTGCTTAGTCAAGGGCAGGTAGACTAAGAGGACAAACAGAAAGGGTCATTCTAATCTAAGAAGCCAGGGTCAGAGACAGAGCTCCTCCCCATATCAGAACTAATTAGAAGAATAGAAATCCTTGGAGGGAAGTAGGGAGGGAGGAAATGGGAAGGATGTATATAGAAAGGGAAAATGTCTATTCAGTACTCCTAGACAGTGTTGGGGAAGTGACTTTTAGAAAGGCTAAGATAGCTATAGCTTTGCCTAACCTAATCCAATTGTGTGTAGATTGAGAAATGAGATGAAAATCTGCCCTAGACAGTCAATTAGCTCAAAATATCTAGAAGAAATAATTGAGTCAGCCAAGCAAGGAGAAGAAGAAATTATAGACAAGTTGGTTTTCTAGTAAGTGTGAATGCAAGTGACCAAGAAGACTTCTAGAAATTTTGTCTCTTGCCCCTTTTATTTGTTATTGAAACCCTATTTCCCTCAATTTACTTTCCCCTTTAGTTCATAGTAACATACCCTTTTTAGTAAACATACCTTTTGAAAGACATAGAAAAATGCTGGTAATGTATTTTTTAACCCAGTCTACAAATGGAAGCTGATGGTATAGAAACCAGTAGCATATCAGGGTATACCAGAAAGTCAAGTCTGGGGGCTTTCCATGGGAATAAAGATTTCATCCATGAATGTGGCATTCCATTGGTTAATACTACCATATTCAAGACTAGGTTTAGAAATTAAAGTGGCCTGGGTCAGTTGTCTTTGTGAACAATGGCAGAAACTGGCCGATCCAATAACCCCTCTTTGTCCCCCAAACTACCTCTTTTCTTACCTTTATTTTAACATTTTGTTTGGCGGAGAGAATGAGGTAGAAGAAAGTGAGGTGTTGTATATCATGTATTTTCTCTGTAGGGAGCTTTTTTTTCTGGCCAAAATAAGCCAATAAAGCATTAAGCATTTATGCATAATAAAGACAGGAATATGAGCTAGTTAAGTTGAGAAAAATGACCTTGTCTCCTTAGTTTACCTTTTGTTCTGGTTCAAATGCATCTGCATGCTAACCCAGAGAGGATCTTTGGAATATAACCCTAAATTAGATAGTTATCTAACAGAGGTCATTCATCTATGTGCAAACATAAAGGTCAAAAAGAAAAAAAAATATTTTTAGCCTGGGGGCCCTCTGCCTCACTTTTGTAAAATAAATGACTAAAGAATTGTGCCCTTTTAAAGAATTTATTCTAACCACTATTCTAAAGCAGGTTAAAATTGATACAGTGTGAATGGATCTGAGGAAATGAGCCCAGACACTAGAAGGTAGCTAGATGGTCTGGTGGGTTTACACAGACCTGAGTTCAAATCTGGCTTCAGACATTTGCTAGCTGTGTGGCCTTGGACAAGTAGGTCACTTATCCTCTTTCTGCCGTGGTTTCCTCATTTGTAAAGTAGGGATAATAACAGCATCTACTTCACAGGGTTGCCATGAAGATAAGATGAAATAATATTTGTTAAGCATTTGCAAATGCTGGGTAGTAGCAGCAGCAATAGTAGTAGTAGTGGCAGTGGTAGTGGTAGTAGTGGTGGTGGTAGTAGTAGTAGTAGTAGTAGTAGTAGTAGTAGTAGTAGTAGTAGTAGTAGTAGTAGTAGTAGTAGTAGTGTTACTGTTGTTTAGTCATGCCCAACTCTTCCTGACCTCATTTGGGATACTGGAGTGTCCTTCTCTAGCTTATTTTACAGATGAAGAAACTGAGGCAAACAGGGTCAAGTGACTTGCCCAGGATCACACAGCTAGTATTTTGAGCTCAGGAAGAGAAGTCACCTAGCTGCCCCCAGGGAGCAATATCCACCAGAGATCACCTACAACAACACTCAGTTGAGACAACTGCCCATAAGACTAGCAAGGCAATTCACTTAACAGGGAAACCACATTCAAAGGAAAACAGATCAAGTGTGAATGGAATGATAAGGTCCCCAGAAAACATCAATAGTCTTAGATGCTGGAGATGGGAGTTACTTCTCCACTCAATTTTCACTCGTGTGATGCCAATGCATGCTCACTCTTTCTTCTAATGTTAAATGCATTTGTAGGAGAGTTGCCCTAGGTTTATGGGGAGAATGTCTTATGAATTTTTCTCAATACACTTTCATTAACATGCCTTTCATTTGAATTAATTGTGTTTTTGACTGACTGGAGAAAGATTAAACACATTTGTGGGGTCTTGTAAGCCATGGTTTTAAGTGGATGTGGTCCCATAGAGTATCTTGAACCTGGGGTAACTATTCTGGGAGCTTCATGTGTGAGAAGTACCCTAGATGCTAGATCCTATTCTTCTGCATTTCATTAATTCTATCTCAGATAACTTTCTCACACATACAGCCCCTCTTTACCCACCCTCCTCTGTTTCTTTCAACTATCCTCAAATAAACTTCCAAAGACTTCAAGAAATTCATTTCATGATCATGAGTTCATATATGAGGAGGTGAAAAGCTTGAGATGGGCCATAGAGGTCATCATTTCACAGATAAGGAAACTGAGGCCCAAAGACATTAATGACTTACTCCTAAGAATCAACAGATAATAAGTGGCAGAGCTGGGATTTGAAACCATGTCCTCTAAAACTCCAAATCCAGCACTCTTTCCATTGTTTCTCATCATCTCTTTATTTAGAATCTAAGC